>NC_056740.1:266664343-266916843 GCF_019279795.1 Protopterus annectens
TTAAAAATTTAATTAAAGTTTTCTCCTTCAGGTAATTGGTTATAATGCTTACAACCTTAAACAGTATTTATTATATTACTGGGTGGCCTTTTTCTCCTTCAGGTAATTGGTTATAATGCTTACAACCTTAAACAGTATTTATTATATTACTGGCTGGCCCTTTTCTCCTTCAGGTAATTGGTTATAATGCTTACAACCTTAAACAATATTTATTATATTACTGGGTGGCCTTTTTCTCCTTCAGGTAATTGGATATAATGCTTACAACCTTAAACAGTATTTATTATATTACTGGGTGGCCTTTTTCTCCTTCAGGTAATTGGTTATAATGGTTACAACCTTAAACAATATTTATTATATTACTAGCTGGCTTTTTTCTCCTTCAGGTAATTGGTAATAATGCGTATAACCTTAAACAGTATTTATTATATTACTGGGTGGCCTTTTCTCCTTCAGGTAATTGGTTATAATGCTTACAACCTTAAACAGTATTTATTATATTACTGGGTGGCCTTTTTCTCCTTCAGGTAATTGGTTATAATGCTTACAACCTTAAACAGTATTTATTATATTACTGGGTGGCCTTTTTCTCCTTCAGGTAATTGGTTATAATGCTTACAACCTTAAACAGTATTTATTATATTACTGGGTGGCCTTTTTCTCCTTCAGGTAATTGGTTATAATGCTTACAACCTTAAACAGTATTTATTATATTACTGGCTGGCCTTTTTCTCCTTCAGGTAATTGGTTATAATGCTTACAACCTTAAACAGTATTTATTATATTACTGGGTGGCCTTTTTCTCCTTCAGGTAATTGGTTATAATGCTTACAACCTTAAACAGTATTTATTATATTACTGGCTGGCCTTTTTCTCCTTCAGGTAATTGGTTATAATGCTTACAACCTTAAACAATACATATTATATTACTGGGTGTACTTTTTCTCCTTCAGGTAATTGGTTATAATGCTTACAACCTTAAACAGTATTTATTATATTACTGGGTGGCCTTTTTCTCCTTCAGGTAATTGGTTATAATGCTTACAACCTTAAACAGTATTTATTATATTACTGGGTGGCCTTTTTCTCCTTCAGGTAATTGGTTATAATGCTTACAACCTTAAACAGTATTTATTATATTACTGGCTGGCCTTTTTCTCCTTCAGGTAATTGGTTATAATGCTTACAACCTTAAACAGTATTTATTATATTACTGGGTGGCCTTTTTCTCCTTCAGGTAATTGGTTATAATGCTTACAACCTTAAACAGTATTTATTATATTACTGGGTGGCCTTTTTCTCCTTCAGGTAATTGGTTATAATGCTTACAACCTTAAACAGTATTTATTATGTTACTGGATGGCCTTTTTCTCCTTCAGGTAATTGGTTATAATGCTTACAACCTTAAACAGTATTGATTATATTACTGGATGGCCTTTTTCTCCTTCAGGTAATTGGTTATAATGCTTACAACCTTAAACAGTATTTATTATATTACTGGCTGGCCCTTTTCTCCTTCAGGTAATTGGTTATAATGCTTACAACCTTAAACAGTATTTATTATATTACTGGGTGGCCTTTTTCTCCTTCAGGTAATTGGATATAATGCTTACAACCTTAAACAGTATTTATTATATTACTGGGTGGCCTTTTCTCCTTCAGGTAATTGGTTATAATGCTTACAACCTTAAACAGTATTTATTATATTACTGGCTGGCCTTTTTCTCCTTCAGGTAATTGGTTATAATGCTTACAACCTTAAACAGTATTTATTATATTACTGGGTGGCCTTTTTCTCCTTCAGGTAATTGGTTATAATGCTTACAACCTTAAACAGTATTTATTATATTACTGGCTGGCCTTTTTCTCCTTCAGGTAATTGGTTATAATGCTTACAACCTTAAACAATATGTATTATATTACTGGGTGGCCTTTTTCTCCTTCAGGTAATTGGTTATAATGCTTACAACCTTAAACAGTATTTATTATATTACTGGCTGGCCTTTTTCTCCTTCAGGTAATTGGTTATAATGCTTACAACCTTAAACAGTATTGATTATATTACTGGATGGCCTTTTTCTCCTTCAGGTAATTGGTTATAATGCTTACAACCTTAAACAGTATTTATTATATTACTGGCTGGCCCTTTTCTCCTTCAGGTAATTGGTTATAATGCTTACAACCTTAAACAGTATTTATTATATTACTGGGTGGCCTTTTTCTCCTTCAGGTAATTGGATATAATGCTTACAACCTTAAACAGTATTTATTATATTACTGGGTGGCCTTTTCTCCTTCAGGTAATTGGTTATAATGCTTACAACCTTAAACAGTATTTATTATATTACTGGCGGCCTTTTTCTCCTTCAGGTAATTGGTTATAATGCTTACAACCTTAAACAGTATTTATTATATTACTGGCTGGCCTTTTTCTCCTTCAGGTAATTGGTTATAATGCTTACAACCTTAAACAGTATTTATTATATTACTGGGTGGCCTTTTTCTCCTTCAGGTAATTGGTTATAATGCTTACAACCTTAAACAGTATTTATTATATTACTGGGTGGCCTTTTTCTCCTTCAGGTAATTGGTTATAATGCTTACAACCTTAAACAGTATTTATTATATTACTGGGTGGCCTTTTTCTCCTTCAGGTAATTGGTTATAATGCTTACAACCTTAAACAGTATTTATTATATTACTGGCTGGCCTTTTTCTCCTTCAGGTAATTGGTTATAATGCTTACAACCTTAAACAATATTTATTATATTACTGGGTGGCCTTTTTCTCCTTCAGGTAATTGGTTATAATGCTTACAACCTTAAACAGTATTTATTATATTACTGGCTGGCCTTTTCTCCTTCAGGTAATTGGATATAATGCTTACAACCTTAAACAGTATTTATTATATTACTGGGTGGCCTTTTTCTCCTTCAGGTAATTGGTTATAATGCTTACAACCTTAAACAGTATTTATTATATTACTGGCTGGCCTTTTTCTCCTTCAGGTAATTGGTTATAATGCTTACAACCTAAAACAGTATTTATTATATTACTGGATGGCCTTTTTCTTCTTCAGGTAATTGGTTATAATGCTTACAACCTTAAACAGTATTTATTATATTACTGGCTGGCCTTTTTCTCCTTCAGGTAATTGGTTATAATGCTTACAACCTTAAACAATACATATTATATTACTGGTGGCCTTTTCTCCTTCAGGTAATTGGTTATAATGCTTACAACCTTAAACAGTATTTATTATATCACTGGCTGCCCTTTTTCTCTTTTAGGTAATTGGTTACAAAGCTTAGAACCTTAAACAATATTTATTATATTACTAGCTGGCCTTTTTCTCTCTCGTCTAATTGGTTATAATGCTTACAACCTAAAACACTATTTATTATATTACTGGCTGGCCTTTTTCTCCTTCAGGTAATTGGTTATAATGCTTACAACCTTAAACAGTATATATTATGTTACTGGATGGCCTTTTTCTCCTTCAGGTAATTGGTTATAATGCTTACAACCTTAAACAGTATTGATTATATTACTGGATGGCCTTTTTCTCCTTCAGGTAATTGGTTATAATGCTTACAACCTTAAACAGTATTTATTATATTACTGGCTGGCCCTTTTCTCCTTCAGGTAATTGGTTATAATGCTTACAACCTTAAACAGTATTTATTATATTACTGGGTGGCCTTTTTCTCCTTCAGGTAATTGGTTATAATGCTTACAACCTTAAACAGTATTTATTATATTACTGGGTGGCCTTTTTCTCCTTCAGGTAATTGGTTATAATGCTTACAACCTTAAAAAGTATTTATTATATTACTGGGTGGCCTTTTTCTCCTTCAGGTAATTGGTTATAATGCTTACAACCTTAAACAGTATTTATTATATTACTGGCTGGCCTTTTTCTCCTTCAGGTAATTGGTTATAATGCTTACAACCTTAAACAGTATTTATTATATTACTGGCTGGCCTTTTCTCCTTCAGGTAATTGGTTATAATGCTTACAACCTTAAACAATACATATTATATTACTGGCTGGCCTTTTTCTCCTTCAGGTAATTGGTTATAATGCTTACAACCTTAAACAGTATTTATTATATTACTGGGTGGCCTTTTCTCCTTCAGGTAATTGGTTATAATGCTTACAACCTTAAACAGTATTTATTATATTACTGGGTGGCCTTTTTCTCCTTCAGGTAATTGGTTATAATGCTTACAACCTTAAACAGTATTTATTATATTACTGGCTGGCCTTTTTCTCCTTCAGGTAATTGGTTATAATGCTTACAACCTTAAACAGTATTTATTATATTACTGGGTGGCCTTTTTCTCCTTCAGGTAATTGGTTATAATGCTTACAACCTTAAACAGTATTTATTATATTACTGGGTGGCCTTTTTCTCCTTCAGGTAATTGGTTATAATGCTTACAACCTTAAACAGTATTTATTATATTACTGGGTGGCCTTTTTCTCCTTCAGGTAATTGGTTATAATGCTTACAACCTTAAACAGTATTTATTATATTACTGGGTGGCCTTTTTCTCCTTCAGGTAATTGGTTATAATGCTTACAACCTTAAACAGTATTTATTATATTACTGGCTGGCCTTTTTCTCCTTCAGGTAATTGGTTATAATGCTTACAACCTTAAACAGTATTTATTATATTACTGGGTGGCCTTTTTCTCCTTCAGGTAATTGGTTATAATGCTTACAACCTTAAACAGTATTTATTATATTACTGGGTGGCCTTTTTCTCCTTCAGGTAATTGGTTATAATGCTTACAACCTTAAACAGTATTTATTATATTACTGGGTGGCCTTTTCTCCTTCAGGTAATTGGTTATAATGCTTACAACCTTAAACAGTATTTATTATATTACTGGCTGGCCTTTTTCTCCTTCAGGTAATTGGTTATAATGCTTACAACCTTAAACAGTATTTATTATATTACTGGGTGGCCTTTTTCTCCTTCAGGTAATTGGTTATAATGCTTACAACCTTAAACAGTATTTATTATATTACTGGGTGGCCTTTTTCTCCTTCAGGTAATTGGTTATAATGCTTACAACCTTAAACAGTATTTATTATATTACTGGATGGCCTTTTTCTTCTTCAGGTAATTGGTTATAATGCTTACAACCTTAAACAGTATTTATTATATTACTGGATGGCCTTTTTCTCCTTCAGGTAATTGGTTATAATGCTTACAACCTTAAACAGTATTTATTATATTACTGGCTGGCCTTTTTCTCCTTCAGGTAATTGGTTATAATGCTTACAACCTTAAACAGTACGTATTATATTACTGGGTGGCCTTTTTCTCCTTCTGGTAATTGGTTATAATGCTTACAACCTTAAACAGTATTTATTATATTACTGGGTAGCCTTTTTCTCCTTCAGGTAATTGGTTATAATGCTTACAACCTTAAACAGTATTTATTATATTACTGGGTGGCCTTTTTCTCCTTCAGGTAATTGGTTATAATGCTTACAACCTTAAACAGTATTTATTATATTACTGGTTGGCCTTTTTCTCCTTCAAGTAATTGGTTATAATGCTTACAACCTTAAACAATACGTATTATATTACTGGGTGGCCTTTTTCTCCTTCAGGTAATTGGTTATAATGCTTACAACCTTAAACAATACATATTATATTACTGGGTGGCCTTTTTCTCCTTCAGGTAATTGGTTATAATGCTTACAACCTTAAACAGTATTTATTATATTACTGGATGGCCTTTTTCTCCTTCAGGTAATTGGTTATAATGCTTACAACCTTAAACAGTATTTATTATATTACTGGATGGCCTTTTTCTCCTTCAGGTAATTGGTTATAATGCTTACAACCTTAAACAGTATTTATTATTTTACTGGCTGGCCTTTTTCTCCTTCAGGTAATTGGTGAGAATGCTTACAACCTTAAACAGTATTTATTATATTTCTGGGTGGCCTTTTTCTCCTTCAGGTAATTGGGTATAATGCTTACAACCTTATACAGTATTTATTATATTACTTGGTGGCCTTTTTCTCCTTCAGGTAATTGGTTATAATGCTTACAACCTTAAACAGTATTTATTATGTTACTGGGTGGCCTTTTTCTCCTTCAGGTAATTGGTTATAATGCTTACAGCCTTAAACTGTATTTATTATATTACTGGCTTGCCTTTTTCTCCTTCAGGTAATTGGTTATAATGCTTACAACCTTAAACAGTATTTATTATATTACTGGGTGGCCTTTTTCTCCTTCAGGTAATTGGTTATAATGCTTACAATCTTAAACAGTATTTATTATATTACTGTCTGGCCTTTTTCTCTTTTAGGTAATTGGTTATAATGCTTACAACCTTAAACAGTATTTATTATATTACTGGGTGGCCTTTTTCTCCTTCAGGTAATTGGTTATAATGCTTACAACCTTAAACAGTATTTATTATATTACTGGCTGGCCTTTTTCTCCTTCAGGTAATTGGTTATAATGCTTACAACCTTAAACAACACATATTATATTACTGGGTGGCCTTTTTCTCCTTCAGGTAATTGGTTATAATGCTTACAACCTTAAACAGTATTTATTATATTACTGGCTGGCCTTTTTCTCCTTCAGGTAATTGGTTATAATGCTTACAACCTTAAACAATACGTATTATATTACTGGGTGGCCTTTTTCTCCTTCAGGTAATTGGTTATAATGCTTACAACCTTAAACAATACATATTATATTACTGGCTGGCCTTTTTCTCCTTCAGGTAATTGGTTATAATGCTTACAACCTTAAACAGTATTTATTATATTACTGGATGGCCTTTTTCTCCTTCAGGTAATTGGTTATAATGCTTACAACCTTAAACAGTATTTATTATATTACTGGCTGGCCTTTTTCTCCTTCAGGTAATTGGTTATAATGCTTACAACCTTAAACAGTATTTATTATATTACTGGGTGGCCTTTTTCTCCTTCAGGTAATTGGTTATAATGCTTACAACCTTAAACAGTATTTATTATATTACTGGCTGGCCTTTTTCTCCTTCAGGTAATTGGTTATAATGCTTACAACCTTAAACAGTATTTATTATATTACTGGGTGGCCTTTTTCTCCTTCAGGTAATTGGTTATAATGCTTACAACCTTAAACAGTATTTATTATGTTACTCGGTGGCCTTTTTCTCCTTCAGGTAATTGGTTATAATGCTTACAACCTTAAACAGTATTTATTATATTACTGGGTGGCCTTTTTCTCCTTCAGGTAATTGGTTATAATGCTTACAACCTTAAACAGTATTTATTATATTACTGGGTGGCCTTTTTCTCCTTCAGGTAATTGGTTATAATGCTTACAACCTTAAACAGTATTTATTATATTACTGGCTGGCCTTTTTCTCCTTCAGGTAATTGGTTATAATGCTTACAACCTTAAACAGTATTTATTATATTACTGGGTGGCCTTTTTCTCCTTCAGGTAATTGGTTATAATGCTTACAACCTTAAACAGTATTTATTATATTACTGGGTGGCCTTTTTCTCCTTCAGGTAATTGGTTATAATGCTTACAACCTTAAACAGTATTTATTATATTACTGGCTGGCCTTTTTCTCCTTCAGGTAATTGGTTATAATGCTTACAACCTTAAACAGTATTTATTATATTACTGGGTGGCCTTTTTCTCCTTCAGGTAATTGGTTATAATGCTTACAACCTTAAACAGTATTTATTATATTACTGGGTGGCCTTTTTCTCCTTCAGGTAATTGGTTATAATGCTTACAACCTTAAACAGTATTTATTATATTACTGGGTGGCCTTTTTCTCCTTCAGGTAATTGGTTATAATGCTTACAACCTTAAACATTATTTATTATATTACTGGTGGCCTTTTTCTCCTTCAGGTAATTGGTTATAATGCTTACAACCTTAAACAGTATTTATTATATTACTGGCTGGCCTTTTTCTCCTTCAGGTAATTGGTTATAATGCTTACAACCTTAAACAGTATTTATTATATTACTGGGTGGCCTTTTTCTCCTTCAGGTAATTGGTTATAATGCTTACAACCTTAAACAGTATTTATTATATTACTGGGTGGCCTTTTTCTCCTTCAGGTAATTGGTTATAATGCTTACAACCTTAAACAGTATTTATTATATTACTGGTGGCCTTTTCTCCTTCAGGTAATTGGTTATAATGCTTACAACCTTAAACAGTATTTATTATATTACTGGCTGGCCTTTTTCTCCTTCAGGTAATTGGTTATAATGCTTACAACCTTAAACAGTATTTATTATATTACTGGGTGGCCTTTTTCTCCTTCAGGTAATTGGTTATAATGCTTACAACCTTAAACAGTATTTATTATATTACTGGGTGGCCTTTTTCTCCTTCAGGTAATTGGTTATAATGCTTACAACCTTAAACAGTATTTATTATATTACTGGCTGGCCTTTTTCTCCTTCAGGTAATTGGTTATAATGCTTACAACCTTAAACAGTATTTATTATATTACTGGCCTTTTTCTCCTTCAGGTAATTGGTTATAATGCTTACAACCTTAAACAATACATATTATATTACTGGGTGGCCTTTTTCTCCTTCAGGTAATTGGTTATAATGCTTACAACCTTAAACACTATTTATTATATTACTGGCTGGCCTTTTTCTCCTTCAGGTAATTGGTAATAATGCTTAGAACCTTAAACAATATTTATTATATTACTGGGTGGCCTTTTTCTCCTTCAGGTAACTGGATATAATGCTTACAACCTTAAACAGTATTTATTATATTACTGGCTGGCCTTTTTCTCCTTCAGGTAATTGGTTATAATGCTTACAACCTTAAACAATATTTATTATATTACTGGCTGGCCTTTTTCTCCTTCAGGTAATTGGTTATAATGCTTACAACCTTAAACAGTATTGATTATATTACTGGATGGCCTTTTTCTCCTTCAGGTAATTGGGTATAATGCTTACAACCTTAAACAGTATTTATTATATTACTGGCTGGCCCTTTTCTCCTTCAGGTAATTGGTTATAATGCTTACAACCTTAAACAGTATTTATTATATTACTGGGTGGCCTTTTTCTCCTTCAGGTAATTGGATATAATGCTTACAACCTTAAACAGTATTTATTATATTACTGGGTGGCCTTTTTCTCCTTCAGGTAATTGGTTATAATGCTTACAACCTTAAAAAGTATTTATTATATTACTGGGTGGCCTTTTTCTCCTTCAGGTAATTGGTTATAATGCTTACAGCCTTAAACTGTATTTATTATATTACTGGCTTGCCTTTTTCTCCTTCAGGTAATTGGTTATAATGCTTACAACCTTAAACAGTATTTATTATATTACTGGGTGGCCTTTTTCTCCTTCAGGTAATTGGTTATAATGCTTACAACCTTAAACAGTATTTATTATATTGCTGGCTGGCCTTTTTCTCCTTTAGGTAATTGGTTATAATGCTTACAACCTTAAACAGTATTTATTATATTACTGGGTGGCCTTTGTCTCCTTCAGGTAATTGGTTATAATGCTTACAACCTTAAACAGTATTTATTATATTACTGGCTGGCCTTTTTCTCCTTCAGGTAATTGGTTATAATGCTTACAACCTTAAACAACACATATTATATTACTGGGTGGCCTTTTTCTCCTTCAGGTAATTGGTTATAATGCTTACAACCTTAAACAGTATTTATTATATTACTGGGTGGCCTTTTCTCCTTCAGGTAATTGGTTATAATGCTTACAACCTTAAACAATACATGTTATATTACTGGCTGGCCTTTTTCTCCTTCAGGTAATTGGTTATAATGCTTACAACGTTAAACAGTATTTATTATATTACTGGATTGCCTTTTTCTCCTTCAGGTAATTGGTTATAATGCTTACAACCTTAAACGATACGTATTATATTACTGGCTGGCCTTTTTCTCCTTCAGGTAATTGGTTATAATGCTTACAACCTTAAACAGTATTTATTATATTACTGGGTGGCCTTTTTCTCCTTCAGGTAATTGGTTATAATGCTTACAACCTTAAACAGTATTTATTATATTACTGGGTGGCCTTTTCTCCTTCAGGTAATTGGTTATAATGCTTACAACCTTAAACAGTATTTATTATATTACTGGGTGGCCTTTTTCTCCTTCAGGTAATTGGTTATAATGCTTACAGCCTTAAACAGTATTTATTATATTACTGGCTGCCTTTTTCTCCTTCAGGTAATTGGTTATAATGCTTACAACCTTAAACAGTATTTATTATATTACTGGGTGGCCTTTTTCTCCTTCAGGTAATTGGTTATAATGCTTACAACCTTAAACAGTATTTATTATATTACTGGCTGGCCTTTTTCCTTTTCAGGTAATTGGTTATAATGCTTACAACCTTAAACAGTATTTATTATATTACTGGGTGGCCTTTTTCTCCTTCAGGTAATTGGTTATAATGCTTACAACCTTAAACAGTATTTATTATATTACTGGCTGGCCTTTTTCTCCTTCAGGTAATTGGTTATAATGCTTACAACCTTAAACAATACATATTATATTACTGGGTGGCCTTTTTCTCCTTCAGGTAATTGGTTATAATGCTTACAACCTTAAACAGTATTTATTATATTACTGGCTGGCCTTTTTCTCCTTCAGGTAATTGGTTATAATGCTTACAACCTTAAACAGTATTTATTATATTACTGGGTGGCCTTTTTCTCCTTCAGGTAATTGGTTATAATGCTTACAACCTTAAACAGTATTTATTATATTACTGGGTGGCCTTTTCCTTCTTCAGGTAATTGGTTATAATGCTTACAACCTTAAACAATACATATTATATTACTGGGTGGCCTTTTTCTCCTTCAGGTAATTGGTTATAATGCTTACAACCTTAAACAGTATTTATTATATTACTGGGTGGCCTTTTTCTCTTCAGGTAATTGGTTACACTCTTGCTGCTGCTGCTCTCTCCGCCAAATATAGTTTGTTCCACTCCTCTCTGCAAACTTTCCTGCACTTAGCTTGTTGTTAAATTGTAACTGTCCAAGGAAAAGTAACCTATAGATTCATAGTGTGTTGCAGTACTTTACTTCCTCTAAACAGCTCTACAGTAGCTGCAGTTCGGAGTACCATATGTGTTGTGCTTTCAAAGCATGTGTTAGACTATTGCTCCTATTACATAAAACTGTTCCACTGACAGCATAACAGATAAAGACTCCGCCTGCTGGTGCTGGAGTTGGTCCCCACAATGCTGCCTTCCCACTCCTAATTCTCTAGCCACTCCTACATTTATAGGACCAGTTTTATACCTAGAACTCCACCTACGTCTCACCCCTCTTAAAGACAATACGCATCAATATAGACATACCCTGGGAACAAGAATCCACACAAATTCCTAAACTATCAGTCTGCATTTTCTTCTCTTATATTTACTAATTAGCCACAGTGATCACAACTTACACAATCCAACTCACTCAGCTAGCTACTCCTCCCCCTCCTATATTCATACCCCAGTGTTCTCACTCCTCATTCTCTGACATCTCTCTCTACAAAGCTACATTCCATGCTTTTCTTAAATATTACCACATTCTTACTCTTCCTGTTTTATCACCTTACAACTTACCATACATCACTCAGTCTTGTACACATTTCTCCTACTATGTGCTCCACCTCTAACCATTTAAATCACACCACTTCATCATAAATTGCTTCCAATATAGACAAAGACTCACCTAATCTTTACTTCAAATACAAAGTAGTAAACCCTTTCACCTACCGCACCAAAATAAAACTACTGTTACAGTTAAACCAAAGCAAGCTTATTAAATATACCCATTTTTCTGTCTCTTACCCCTCTGCGGGGATATTCATCCCAACCCCAGCCTTTCCTCCCATCCAGACTCCCCAGTAACCTCCAAAGCGCATCCCATGCCAACCCCCCTCCTACTCAGTCCACCCATCTCCTTCCAAAACAGGGACCACACCACCATCACCAAAACCATCAAAACCCAGCCTGCCTATGTCAAATTCACCCAAACAGCTTAAAGTAATTTCCTTAAATACTTGGAGCATCTGTAACCAAATATCAAAACTCCCCGCTTGGGTCTTTCAAAACACACCAGATATTCTTCCCATAACTGAAACATGTCTAAAGCCCCATATACTTGACTCTAAAATATCACTCCCTTCTTACAATATCATCAGGGCTGATAGAACTCACAAAAAGGTGGTGAAGTAGCTTTCCTATACCCAGACTATCTTAAACTCCTACCCTACAATAAACCTATTCCCAAATGTTATAATACTAAACTCCTCATCTCCCATCTTAAACCCAATAATTATGAGAAGCTATATATTATAGTACATATTAGTACTCTAAATTCCCCCAGGTAATAAGGCTAAAACCCTAGAAAACATCCTAAACTGGATCTCAAATACAGTTTCTAATAAAAAGATAGTCCTAGGTGACATTAATTTCGATCAGCAGATTATCTTCATAAAATATCCATCAACTAGCTTAAACCTATTTGGATAGGCTCAACTCATTTCCTCCCTACATGTTGCACATATCCAAAAAACAATGGCTGAGTACTCAACAGGGTATTGGTATCTGATTCCACTGTGTATGTCTCCAGTGGCACCCTCTCTGATTACCTCAGTGATCACCTCCCTGTATATGCAGACAGACTCAGTACCCATCATGCCAAACAACATTACTTAGAACTTCCTGTAACCACACTAATTTTAAACCTGACACATTTAACAGAATTCTAAGCTCCTTTAACTGGTCTATCCTGAAAAATATTCCAATCAACAAATGTGTACCTAAATTTAACTAATTTTTCCTGAAAGCCCTCAATAATGTGGCTCCAAGTAGAACATGATGAATAAAGGATTGCCATACTTCTTGGTTATCTACTCAAAGCAGGCACCTAATGTATGAAAGAGATGGGGCTTGGAAAAAGTGGTTAAAATATAAAACTCTGGAAACAAATTAGTGGTGTAAAAGTGCTTACCAAAAGAACAAGTAAACCAAAAATAAGCACCCTTCTAGTCAGTCTCAAGTCTGTTTATTGTATAAAATCAGTTGAACGCTTTCATCAAAGACAGCTGATTTCAACTGTGTTTGATGAAAGTGCTCAACTGTTTTTATACACTAAACAGACTTGAGACTGACTACCAGGGTGCTTATTTTTGGTTTACTTAAAATATAAAACTCCCCAAGGCCTACAACACATTAAAGAGCTATGTAATCATTATAAAAGACAGATTATTGCAAGAAAATCTACTTCAGCAATCACTTTTTAAATCAGTCTTTCAACCCTATAGCATTTTGGTCTTCTATTAATAATATAGTCCACCCTGGAACATACACCACTCCTAATCCTGCCCCAAATAACATTTCCTCTGAAACAGCTACTCAATTTAACATACATTTTATAGAAAACATTAAAGCCCTTACTAAAAATTTTCTTCAACAATCCTGACATGCATTCTCTTCACACACCTTATTTCACCCTAAAACTCATCCCAACCTCCTACATCAAATTGCTACTTCTTAAATTGAATACATCAGGCTGGCTGCCAGTTCCACAGCCTATCTTATATCAATTCTAATTAACAGATCTATCAAGGAATGATACGTATCTTCTCTGTGCAAAAAAATTCTTCATCACCCCCCTTATTTAAAGAGGAACCTTATCTGATATTACTAATTTCAGACCTATTGCTATATTATCCCCATTGTTAAAAATTCTGGTGAATTGCATTCACAAGAAACTTCTTCAACATATTCTTCAGGAAAAGCTCCTGACCTCCACACAGCATGGTTTTAGACCCAGCCATAGCATTACCACTGCCTTATTAACTTTCACAGATACTATTAACAAAGCCAGAGATGAAAGCAAACTTGTTTCCTTTGTATATCTTAATGTCTCTAAGGCTTTTAATCTAGTCTCTTATAAAAAAACCCTTCCCTCAGGCTATTGCAGCCTACACTACTATGGTTTAACAACTACTTAACAATAGATATCAGTCTGTTAAATGGCTCTCCACTATTTCCCTTCCTTTCTGTCAATATTGGGGTGCCACAAGGCTCCATTCTTGGTCCTCTACTCTTTAAGATATTCACTAATAATTTATATAAATCCTCTCAGCAAGCTTCCCTCACGCAATACACTGATGATTCTACCCTAATATGCATTTCCAACAACTTAATACATCTTCAGAGAATTACTCAAGATGCCTTTAACTCTGTTGAAAGTTGGTTACAGGATAACCTCCTGCTATTTTTCCAAAATCCCATTTCCATTTAAAAAAAACAGGTTTAAAATGTCTTCCTTAAATAATACCATGATTGAAGTCACCCCACATACAAAACTAGTTAACAAGACAGTCAATAGCAATCTTATATTCTATTTAAATATCTACAGCAGCATCAAGAAAACCCATCAAAATCTAGGCACCCTACACAGATTAAAGAGTTTCTTTATAGACTCTGCCAAAGTAACTCTAGCTATCACTTACCTGTTACCCTGTCTCCTACATGGAGCCTCTAACATGACCAACCTACAAGCTTCACTTAGTTCTAAACTAGAACAGTCCTATAACTAACCTTACCGGGCCCACCACTGTTTAGCACTAAAAACAATTAATAGGTTGGAGCTTTGTCTCCACCTATCTTATACTCAGCTCAACTTAACCCATAAAACTATCCATACCCCATATGCTTGTCCAGCAATTAGACCTCTATTCCAATACTGCCATCTAAATCATCCCCTTTGGTTAAATAATAAACAACTGCTTACAATCTGCAAACCACAAAGGGCTGCTGACGTTAGTCTCTATTCCAATTGTATAGCCAGAACTTGGACAAAAATTCCTGTATCAATCAGGTCTCTCACACACCTTTATCTTTTCATACCATTACTAAAAGAACTTCTCCCTTCCTTCTGGCTTTATCTCTGCTCCTCATCTGTGTTATCGATCATTCAGCAACAGGTACTGTTATGATTTTGTCTGAGCCCATGATGGAGTGAATGACTTGAGCTGTACCTCACTGGACTATAAGAAGAGAGACACGACTGAGCTCTATTATGTGTCCAGGCAGGTTTGTCTCTAGCAGCATTCTTTCACTCAGGATATCATCATCATCATCTTTTGGCTTTTCCTGTTAGGGGTCGCCACAGCGGATCATCTCTTTCCATCTCTTCCTATCGTCTGCATCTTGCTCTGTCACACCAACCACCTGCATGTCCTTTCTCAGCACGTCCATAAACCTTATCTTAGGCCTTCCTCTTTTCCTCTTACCCGGCAGCTCCATCTTAGCATCTTTTTCCCAATATACCCATCATCCCTCCTCAGCACATGTCCAAACCAACACAATCTCGCCTCTCTTGCTTTGTCTCCAAACTGTCCAACATGAGCTGACACTCTAATATACTGATTCCTAATCCTATCCATCCTAGTCACACCGAGTGCAAATCTTAACATCTTTAACTCTGCCACATCCAGCTCTGACTCCTGCCTTTTTGTCAGTGCCACTGTCTCCAACCCATATAACATAGTTGGTCTCACTACCCTCTTGTAGACCTTCCCTTTCACTCTTACTGGTACCCGTCTGTCACAAATCACTCCTGACACTCTTCTCCACCCATTCCACCCTGCCTGTACTCTCTTCTTCACCTCTCTTCCACATTCACCATTACTCTGAACTGTTGATCCCAAGTACGTAAACTCATCCACCTTTACCAACTCTACTTCCTGCATCCTCACCATTCCTCTACCCTCCCTCTCATTTACACACTTATATTCTGTCTTAGCCCTGCTGACCTTCATTCCTCTGCTCTCTAGAGCATATCTCCACCTCTCCAGAGTCTCCTCAACCTGATTCCTACTCTCACTACAGATCACAATGTCATCTGCAAACATCATAGTCCACGGGGCCTCCTGTCTGATCTCATCTGTCAACCTGTCCATCACCACTGCAAATAAGAAAGGACTCAGAGATGATCCTTGATGTAATCCCACCTCCACCTTAAATGGATCTGTCATTCCCACTGCAGTCCTTACCACTGTCACACTACCCTCGTACATATCCTGTACCACTCTTACATACTTCTCTGTCACTCCCGACTTCCTCATACAATACCACAACTCTTCTCTAGGCACCTTGTCATATGCTTTCACCAAGTCTACAAAGACACAATGCAACTCCTTCTGATCTTCTCTGTATTTCTCCAATAACACTCTCAGAGAAAACATTGCATCTGTAGTGCTCTTTCCTGGCATGAAACCATACTGCTGATCACTAATCATCACCTCCCTTCTTAACCTAGCTTCTACTACTTTCACCCAGGATGATGCCATAATATAAACAAAAAATGATTAACTCTTACAGTTGCTTATCTTCTGGTGTTAATCCAGGGGGATCCAGTATATGACAGCCTGGGATGATATGGTCAACAGACCATGCTGCTTTGCCAGAGATAGTCTTCACCTGTTGTTTCTAGGCTTTAGGTTGCTGGCAAAGGTACTTGCCCCCCCCCCATAGTGTCTTTTTTAGGCAATGTCATAAGAACAAAGTTCTAGACATAAAAATATCCTCGAGAAACAAACTCGTGGTTAAGCTGCTTAATGCTAGGAGTCTAAATCAGAAACTGCACTCACTTATAGTACTTCTCATCCTGGAAGATGCTGATATCTGCACAGTCACAGAGACATGTTTCAAGGCTTCAAAAAATACCCTGGCCATGCAGGCTACAATGCCTTCCACACATTCAGACCACACAACAAATGTGAAAGAATCAAGAGAGGAGGAGCATCCATCTTCATTAAAGACATATACACCTCCAGACTGGTTAACCAGTAAAACTCCAAGTCCAACTAACTTTAGCAATTGTTAGCTATAGGTCCCTGACCATGAACCATGAAAAACACACAGTCTATTAAAGACATATACACCTCCAGACTGGTTAAACAGTAAAACTCCAAGTCCAATGAACTTTAGCAATTGTTAGCTATAGGTCCCTGACCATGAACCATGAAAAACACACAGTCTACCTGGACCGACTTGAGTCACTTTCAGTAAAGGTAAATACCCTGGGTATGCGTGACTTTAACTATCCTTCCATTGACTGGATAACATATACGAGCACAAACATGCTAGCCCAAAGGTTCATGGACTTTAATACAAATGCTCTGTAACTAATAGTTAGCACCCCCAAAAGGGACTCTAACATCCTTGACATAGTTCTCACTAACATGGGGGATCGTTGCACCACCTCATGTGTGGGGCCCTCCCTGGTAAAGTCCGATCATAAATCAATGTCATTTGAAGTAATGGTCTTATCTGACCCACTCTCAGAAGGAAAAAGATTAAAAATTATCAGGGAAAAGCAAAGTATAGCCTACTAAGTAATGGCATCATTAGTTTCAGACTCCCTGCCACCACTGACAGCCATGACCCCTATACTGAGGTATACACAAATGTCCTGTATAAACACCTATATGAATGCATAGACTCATCCATACCAAAATGGATCCACTTAAGATCCTCACAAAAAATAAGCCACCCTGGTAGACATCCAGCATAAATAGGTTATTCAATAGGAGAAAAAAACTGCTGTCAAAATAACAAGAGGGAACAGTCCAAGCAAATGAAGAATGCCCTCTAAAGCATAAACAAGCAGATTAGACATCTTTTTAAGGTCTCTAAAGCTAATTATGAAACTAAATTAACATCCCTAGCTAAGGTAAATCACAAAGCATTCTTTAGCTATGTCCAAAATCTAAAAGAGAAGGCCCAGCTTTGTGCCAAATTAGCTGTGGACGGTACCACTTATACTGATCCTGAGGACATCACCAACCTGCTAGTGGACAGGTTTGGTGAAAACTTCATCCCCCTGACCCCACTAGTTAAACCCTATAACATACCTGTCACCAGTCTTCTACCTAGTATCTCCAGACAGCAGGTCATAACCGCACTCTCCAAAGTCAAAAACACAGCATCTTTGGGACTGGGCAGCATCCCAGACTGCTTATTAAATGGTCTAAAACAGGAGTTATTGGAACCGCTGACCATGCTCTTCAATCTTAGTCTAAGCACTGGCTTTGTCCCAGCTGAATGAAACGCAGCAACTGTAATCTCCTTGTACAAATGGGGAGTCCCTCAACCAACCCAGGAACTATAGACCCATAAGCCTAACCAGCCTTATCTGCAAGGCCATAGACAGAATCATCATGGATCTTATCAACAAGGATATAGGTGACATTCAAACTTTTGACCTGACCCAGTTTGGCTTCATTAAAGGCAGATCTTGCTTGCTAATCCTGGTGGACTTCTTTGAGAATGTCACCAAGGCCCTGGATGAAGGCAAAACAGTTCACACCACCTATATCGACCAAGCTAAGGCCTTTGACACAATCCCTCACTCAGGCATCATTGAAAAACTCACCCAACTAGGGATTAATCCTTATGTCACTAGATGGGTTCCCAACTGGCTCACAAACAGAACACATACAGTCAAAACAGGGGATGCCAACTCAACTAGCAGACCTATTACCAGTGGTGTTCCACAGGGATCTATGCTAGGCTCTCTACTGTTTGGTATCTATTTTTCAGAAGTCCAAATGAAAATAGGTTTCCTGTGGCTTACCAAGTTTGCTGATGACTGCAAGCTGAGTACAATCATCAAATCCCCCCAAGATGTCAACATACTACAAAATGGGCTTACACCGACAAATGATTCATGTCAAAGCCACAGACTTAAACTAAATGTAAAAAAAAAATGCTTCATCATCCCCCTTTGGCAAAGGAGAAACCCCTGCTAATTACAACATAATATCCCTCCCTAAGTTCAAACCCAGTGGTGAGAGATTTTTGGAACGCAAGTTGATAGCTGCCTTAACTGTGATCATCAGGTGTCCACAGTACTAAGGAAGGCCTTCTATGTTGCACACATCATAAAGAATGGTATAGCATCCAAACCTAAGGAGGTTATAACTCCCCTGCACTCAGCTCTCATCAGACCAATAAAATAGAGTACAATGCTCCCTTCACCAGACATATGCAGCAACTGGAGAGACCTCAGAGGTTTCTCACCACAAAAATTCAGGGCCTACAACACATGACCTACATGGATGGAATGAAGTCCCGAACACTTTACTCAGTATTGTACAGACTGCTTAGAGGTGACTTGTGCCTGGCCTACAAAGCAGTCTCAGACCCTGCCTTAATGAAGCTGCTGCACATCTGCAAATGCAATGGGACAAGATTCACTCGCTCGTGAGATTTTAACTTAGCCTGCAATATTAACAGGACACACTGGAGGGACAGATATGTCTCCCAGAGATTGTCACTCCTCTGGAACAAACTCCCAAGTCATGTAAAACAGAGCTCCTCAATGACCCTATGTTTGCATAACCTGGACAATTGGATGGAAAACCATACATTTACACCAGGGTTTCACCTATGTCCCACTTAGACAGGGGCAGCCAGGGTTGATCTTAGATTTGTACACAAACATAGACTATATATTTTGGTCCATAAGGGAACAAGGGTATAACATGGCTAGGCTTATAGAGGCCATAGGGCCAATAGCCTAGTAACCTCCTATGATCCTGTGATCCTATGAACATCCTTCATCTCCTTTCTTATACCTCCCTTTAAAGCACTTAATCACTTAATCTACTAGTCCCTTTCTAAATACCTCACTTTATTAAACTACTATACCTACTTCTGTTAAGTACACCTAAATTACTATTCCATCACTACTTCTTTATTAACATTCAAACTTGCTTTTCTACTCTAATATTTCACTCTGTTGTGTTTCTTAAATTACTCCTACCTATCATATATATCACTCTTATAGATGCAAAGTCTCAGTACAAGGCTTGTAAGTTTAATGCTTGTGAATATTAATACAAATTCATTTGACTATTATGCTACATATTCACTGAAACTGCATTATAAGATGGATTATTGTATACATCAATTGCATCATATATAATACCTTGGATCTTTTCTCCCTGGGCCTCCACTGTAAAAAGGGGACCGGTCCCCAATCAGATTTTCCTGTTGAACAAATGTCAATAAATCAGTAAATAATACTGATATAGTTCAAAATGGGTGTGTCTGTACAGGGCCCTTTGCAGCAGTGAAGGCTAAGCACAGCAGAAAAATATATCATGTTAAAATGATTTGTTTATAACAATGGAAAGAGACGGAGAAAGCTCATTATAATATACCAAGCAATAGTAACGTACTAGAATTTAAACTCAATTGCAAACATTAATTAACTCACATACTCATTACAGGATCATAGGAGGTTACTAGGCTAATGGCACTGGGGCCCTTATAGGATAGGTGTTAGAGGCCATGGATTCTCTTTGTGAGGTATTTCTGTGGCCTTTCCAGTTGGTGCAGGTGTTAGGAGAGGTACATACCAAAGAGGGCATTATACTCAATCATAAGTCTAATAAGAGAGGAATACAGAGAAGTAATAACCTCCCTTTTCCTGGATGCAATCCCTTTACTTATAAGGTGAACCAAATAAAAGACTTTTCTGTCCACAGCCGCCACACGATGTTCGAATGTGAGATTGTTGTCAACCTGAGTACCCAGGTCTCTCACCACAGGTTGTGTGCTTAGGGGGTTGCCACTGATGTGATAATCAGTAGGGGTCGTGTTTTTGTCAAATGGAATAATACATTTTTTGCATTTAACTTAAGGTCATGACTTTGGCACCAGTTATTTGTAGCTGTGAGACCCTCTTGCAGTATGTTAACATCAATTGGAGAGTCAGTGACATCACCCAACTTACAGTGATCAGCCAACTTGGTCAGCCACAGGCCCTTTGTCTTTGCCTGGAGCTCTATATGCCAAACAGTAGGGGTCCAAGGACAGATCCCTAGGGAACACCACTAGTGACAGGGCTGCTGTCAGTGGTGGCAGCACCTGTTTTGACTTTGTGGGTCCTATCTGTGAGCCAGCTGGCCATCCATCTGACTAGATAAGAATTAACATCAAGTTGTGTTAGATTTTTGATGATGCCTGAGTGGGGGATTGTGTCAAAGGCCTTGGCCAGGTCAAGGTAAGCTGTATGTACTGACTTTTCCTCATCCAGGGCCTTGGTGACAGTCTCAAAGAAGTCAACTAGGTTTAATAGGCAAGCTCTTCCCCTGAAAAATCCAAACTGGGTGGGGTCAAGTGCTTGGAGATTGCCTACATCCTTGTTTATGAGATCCATAATAATACGCTCCATGACTTTAAAGATCAGACTTATCAAGCTGATGGGTCGATAGTTTCCTGAGTCAGTAGTGGCACCATCTTTGTGCAAAGGGATGATGATGGCAGTTCTCCATTCTGCTGGAATGAAGCTTGTATTTAGGCTGTGGTTGAACAGGGTGCTCAATGGCGAAGCTAGTTCTTGCTAGAGATGGTGCAGAATACAGCCTGGGATACTATCAGGTCCCATGGAAGCTGTGCTTTTTGCTTTGAATAGGGCCTTTAACACTTGATCTACAACATATGTGAGGTGTGGGAAAAGTATCAGGGATGTCAACTGGGCCCTTGGGGGAATGATAAGGGGGTGATGTTTGCACTGAACCCATCAACCAGCAGGTTGGCTAAGTCAGTAGGATCAGTGTAAGTGGTATCACTAAGTACTACTTCAGAACAAACTTGGGCTTTACCATTGAGGTCCCTAACATAACTGAAGAAGGGGACTTGTGGTTTCCCTTTGTTTTGGAGGCTAGTTTCAACTCATAATTGGCTTTGGAGGTTTTCACTAGTGATCTAATTTGTTTGTTGCGGCAGAGGAGGGAGGTTTTCCAATTTGGAATTTGTTCGTTTTTACCCTTGGACAACAGTTTCTTCCTTTTGTCGTAAAACCTGTTGATAGAGGATGTCCACCAGACAGGTTTGTGTTTCCTTGACAAGCAGATTTTAGTTCTGTTGGGTATGGCTGAGTCCATGCAGTTGTACAGATGCTTATATACTGCACTTGCGTACTGTTCAACATAGTTGTCTGCATCACCTGAGGGATGTGGTGTGAAGCTGCTGAAACCCTCCCTTAGGAGGTTGCAGTCAGCTTTTGAGACATTTTTTAGCTGGGTTATGGCCTGGGAGTGGTTGAGTGGGATAGAAACTTCGAATGAGACAGACTGATGATCTGATCTCACCAGGGAAGATCATACTATGGGAAAGGTGCAGCAGTCACCCATGTTGATGAGAACCAAGTCCAGTATGTTATCTCCCCTTGTGGGGGATAAGACCAGCTGATCTAGTGTGTTAGAACTGATGAAGTCAAGGAATCATTGGGTGAGTGCATTAGTGCAGGAATAGTTCACCCAGTCTATGGTGGGGTAATTGAAGTCAGCAAGGATCAGGGTGTTAGGGGGTACCTTCATGGAGGCAAGTAGGTCCAGGTAGAAGGTGTGGGTGTCCAGAGACAAGAAGGGGGGTCTATAGCTGGCTATAACTTGGATGGACATCTTGCCAACTGTCAGTTGCATCTGGAGTAATTCCAGTGCATCATGTTGGTAAACCAGTCTGGAGGTGTCCTTGTCCTTAATGAAGATAGAGACTCCACCACCCTTAGTCTTTCCGACTTCATTTTGGGGTCAGAAAATGTGGAATGAGGTATAGCCTGGTTAGGCAGGGGTGATCTCTGCAGCCCTGAACCAAGTTTCCGTGACTGTACAGACATCAGCATCTTCCAGGGTGAGGAGAGCCTCCAGTGAGTGCATTTTCAGATTAAGGCTCCTAGCATTGAAAAGCATGACCTTCAATTTATTTTTTGACAGATCTTGTATGTTGGAAGATTTGTCTTTGGGACATGGCCTAAAAAAAGGCACAATGGGGGAGACAAGAGCTTTGGCCAAGATACAGAACCCTAGGGGGTGACAGGTGGAGACCATCTCTGGCAAAGCATCGTGGCCTGTCAACCAAAATAAAATTGGCAAAGATTCCAAAGACAACCACAAGGCATTCTATAACTATGTCAAGAATCTAAATGGCAATGCTCAGATCTGCTCTGAGCTAAAACAGAATGGCATTAAATATACTGATCCCAAGGATATTGCCAATATCCTGGCAGATGGATTCAGTGCCAACTTCACCCCCCTCTCACCCCCTAAACGGTCCATCTCAATACCGGAAGATTGCCAAATTCCGGTAATAATGGCCACACAGGTAAAACACGCACTCTCCAAAGCTAAGAATACAGCATCCATGGGACCAGATGACATCCTGAGCTGTGTACTACATGAATTACAATATGAACTGGCACCTCACCCAAGTGTCATGTTTAATCATAGCCTCACCTCAGGTTTCATGCCCACTGAGTGGCGCAGAGCTACAGTTATCCCACTCTACAAGGGGGGATCCACCTTTGATCCCGGAAACTATCATTCCATCAGTCTGATGAGCCTTATCTGCAAGGCCATGGAGCATATTATCATGGAACTTATAAACAAAGACACTGGCAACCTTCAAACACTGGACCCCACCCAGTTTGGGTTCATGAAGGGCCGATCTTGTCTCCTGAACCTGATTGACTTCTTTGAATCAGTTTCCAGAGCCATGGACAAGGGTAAGGTGGTCCACACAGCCTATCTAGACCTCTCCAAGGCCTTTGACACCATCCCCCACTCTGGAATCATAGATAAAACTTACTAAGCTGGGCATTAATCCCTACATCACCCAATGGGTTGCCAACTGGCTTATTGACAGAACCCACACTGTAAAAGTAGCCGACTCCAAATCCAGCTCCAGACAAGTGACAAGTGGTGTACCTCAGGGTTCAGTCCTGGGACCGCTCTTGTTTGGCATCTACTTCTATGAAGTATAGGCCAACACTAAGGGACTCTGGCTAACAAAGTTCGCAGATGACTGCAAACTGGGAGCCATTATTGAATCCCCAAATGATGTGGATACTCTACAAAAGGGCCTTACAGAAACAGATGCTTGGTGCCAGAGCCATGGGCTCAAGCTCAATGCCAAGAAATGTATAGTTATCCCCTTTGGGAAAAAGCATGTACCCGTGAATTACCACATAGGTGGCAGTACACTAAACACCGAAAGTGTGATAAGAGACTTAGGAACACAGGTGGACAGTGGTCTCACCTTCGATAACCACATCGCCACAACAGTCAGGAAATCCTTCTATGTGGCACACCTCATCACTAAGGGCTTTTCATCCAGGAAAAAAAGAGGTCATTGTCCCACTGTACTCATCCCTCATTAGACCCATTATAGAATACAATGCCCCATTTGGTATGTACCTCTCAAGACATCTGCAACAACTGGAAAGGCTGCAGAAATACCTCACTAAAAGAATCACAGGCCTAAAGCAGATGCCCTACACTGACCACCTTAAAAAACTCCAGCTATACTCTGTCGCATATCGTCTACTCAGAGGCGATCTCTGCTTAACATACAAGGCCATGTCAAACCCAGAGCTGTTGGGCATGCTACACTTAAAGAAATCCCATTCCCTCAGAGCCACAAGCTCCAGGGATCTAAACCTTGTCATCACAATAAACAAAACATGCTGGCAGGATAGGTTCCTGACCCAGAGACTCCCCAGACTCTGGAATAGACTGCCCATACATGTCAAGCAGAGTGCCTCCTTGGCCCTCTTCAAAAGGAACCTTGATGATTGGATGGGAAATAGGAAATTAACCCCGGGGATCACGTCAGTCACCCTACTAGGCAGGGGTCCAGGGAAGTAAATAGTGTGGGAAGAAATAGCCAGGGAATTGTTATGGCTAGGCTTGTATAGACCCTAGGGCTGATAGCCTAGTACCAGCCTATGAACCTATGAACCTATGAACCATTTCATCCCAGGCAAACAGATACTGGATTGCCTTAGAAAGACACCAGAAACTAAGCCAATTGTTGAAGTCAAACATTTTTTGGTGGTATTGAGGTATCATTCTTGGTGAAGGTAGGATGCTGCTTATGGCTAGGGTCATACCTGCCTGCAGCATATACTCTGAGAGCTCAATCATGTCTCTCTTCATATAGTCCAGGCAGGTATGTCTCAAGTCTTTCACACCAACACGGGCAATGACAGAGTCATACTTGTACCTGTTGTGGAGAAACTTGATTGCATGTGTAATGTGGCAGATTCTAGCACCTGATAAACAGCTGACCGTACTTCCTCCTTGTTCAGCCTGGTGAGAGGGACATCTGTGTGTCTCACTATCGAGTCACCATTGATTAGTATGTTTGGTTTATTAGGAATATCTCAATGACCTAGCTAAAATTGTAAATGCTAATCACATATTACTCATGGTCTCACACAACTAGTAATAAACAAAACATGCTCATAGGTTCATAGGTTCATAGGTGTGTACTAGGCTAATGGCCTTGGAGCCTTTACAAGCCTAGCCCATAGGATTACTCTGGCATCATGCCTCCCGACCTTAGATTCCAGTGGCTCTGTTGAGTAGAGCCACTGGAGTGATCCCCGGGGTGAATTTTCTATTTCCCATCCACCCATCAAGATTTCTCTTGAAGAGGGCCAGTGAGGTGCTCTGTTTGACATGTATGGGAAGTCTACTCCATAGCATGGGCAGTCTCAGGGTTATGAACCTGCCCCTCCAGCACGTTCTGTTGATTGTGGAAATGAGGTTGAGGTCTCTGGAGTGTGTGGTGTGGAGGGCTTGGGATTTATTTAGATGTAGCATTTCTAACAGAGCTGGGTCAGACATGGCTTTGTATGTCAAGCAGAGATCGCCTCTGAGTAGGCAATATGAGACCGAGAATAGTTGGAGTTTTTTGAGTCTGTCCATATAGGACAAGTGTTTAAGGCCTAGGATCTTCTGTGTGAGGTACTTTTGCGGCCTCTCCAGTTGTTTCAGATGTCTAGTGAGGTACACACCAAATGGGGCATTGTACTCGATGTCTGGCCAATTGAGAGAAGAGTAGAGGGAGACAATGACTTCTTTTTTTCTGGATGCAAAACCCTTAGTAATGAAATGTGCCACATAAAAGGACTTTCTGATCACAGTGGCAGTGTGGTGGTCAAAAGAGAGGTTGCTGTCAACCTGTGTTCCCAGATCTCTTATAACGCCTTCTGTATTCAGTGGACTACCATCGATGTGGTAGTTCATGGGAATTGGGTTGTTCCCAAAGGGGATGATGACACATTTTTTGGCATTGAGCTTAAGGCCATGGTTCTGACACCAGTCGTTGGTCTCCGAGAGGCCTTTCTGTAAGATGTCAACATCACTTGCGGAGTTAATAATGGCTCCCAACTTGCAATCGTCTGGAAACTTTGTCAGCCAGAGTCCCTGTGTATTGGACTGGACTTCTGAGAAGTAGATACCAAACAGAAGAGGATCCAGGACCAATCCCTGTGGGACTCCACTCATGACTGGTCAGCAGTCTGACTTGAAGTCAACTACTTTCACACTGTGGGTTCTATCTGTGAGCCAGTTTGCAACCCACTTTGCAACCCACCTATTAATATAGGGTTTGATGCCTAGCTTAGTGAGTTTTTCTATGATTCCCGAGTGGGGAATGGTATCAAAGGCCTTGGCCAGATCAAGGTACACTGTATGAACCACCTTGCCTTCATCCACAGCTCTGGTGACTGACTCAAAGAAGTCGACCAAGTTGAGCAGGCATAATCTACCCTTCACAAAACCAAACAGAGTTTGGAGATTCCCTATATCCTTGTTTATTAGGTTCATGATGATGCCTTCCATAGCTTTGCATATCAGACTTGTCAGGCTAATGGGGCAATAGTTCCCAGGATCTGTAGTCGCTTCTCCTTTGTGGAGATGGATGACTATAGCAGTGCAGCATTCGGTAAGGACAAAGCCTGAGGTGAGGCAGTGATTGAACAGTGCACACAGGTGAGGTGCCAGGTCACTCTGTAGTTCATGTAGAACACAGCCAGGGATATTGTCAGGTCCCAGAGAAGCTGTATTCTTGGCCTTGGACAGTGCTGTTTTAACCTCTGCAGCTGTAAAACTGGGTGCCTGGCAATTTACTGGTATTGTGATTGAGCCTTTGGGGGGGGGGGTAAAGTTGGCACTGAATCTGTCGGCCAGATATTGGCAATATCTGTTGGCTTGGTATAGGAGATATCATTGTGCAGTAGCTCAGAGCAAATCTGGGTATTGCCGTGAAGGTAGGATGCTACTTATCACTGACATAGTTGTCAGTAATCTTTACACTTTTGTTTTTAATGTGGGTATATGCCCCTGCTTGGATAACTCTGATTACAATTCAGTTACATTTAATGTCTGTGGGATCAAACAAAGACATCAAGCAACCAGCAGATATAATTATGAACTAGAAACCCTGGAGTCTTTAAAAGCACAATTTAGTGCCTTGATTGCATTCAAAGTTTAAACAAAAATAAACAATTTTCATACTTAACTTCAGCAGATATTTTAAATGCAGCTATTGAAAATAAAAAGGAAAATAAAATATGTAACTCACAATATACCAGTTTCCCCTTTTGTGGAATAATAAGATAATAAAACTATAAAAAAGAAAAAAAAAGCTTCCAAATGTATAGGCAGTATCCAGTTCATAGAATCAAAGCTACAATAACCAGATTGGGTGAGGATCTCCAGCATTTGATAAAAAGAAAAGGCTAATTTTGAAATAAATCTAAGTATCATAATAACAAAACATGTATTAAAAACGAGTAGACTATGACTCTCTCAACTAATTCAGTTATCTTGACTACAGAATTTACCATTTCATAACCAATAGTCCAAACAGTATATGTCATAGTTTCTATACCTCATGTACCTTAGAGTAACTTTGTCTTTCCAAACATTACTCTTTGAGATTGTCTTAAATTCTGTGAAGAAAATTAAAACCACCTGCTCAGCTGGACCACATAAAATTCAATCTACACATCTAATCAGGTTAAATAAAGAATTATGCCCTGCACTTTACATCATTTTAAACAACTTATTAAAACCAGGTGCTGTTCAGATGCATGGAAGTCATCCAATATTACTATTATATACAAAGGGTAATATACAGAAAATCAAAAATTACAGACTAAGTTTAACACCAATTTTCGTAAGTGTTTTGAAAGGTGTATCATCAAACTGTTAACAACTTCTAAAAATAACTGGACTTTCACTGACTTTACACAGCATAAGTTTCTCAAAGGCATGCATGTCTACAATGACTAACCAAATTATGATCTTGTTATTATGGCTATAAACTCTGGACTGTTTACCAGAGTTTTATACCTGGATCTGGCAAAGCCTCTCAGTACACTTCCACATTTTGAAATCATTATTGCCTTCATTTCTAATAACCCTTACCTGGTTAGATGGATTGATAACTGGCTCACCAGATGAACTCAGTCTGTTGTTATTGAAGGGAACAATTTGTATCTATACTTTCTGGTGTTGCTCAGGGTTCAGCCTTGGGGCCTATCTTATTTAATCAAGTCTTTGCTTTCATGCCTACCAAGTAAATGCAGGGTCAGCAGATATGCTGATGACTGCAAAATTGGATTTAGATTAACTAATGGACAAAATTTAGCTGCAAACAATAGTTATGTTTAAGAGATTATACATTGTGAAACTCATACTGGGTTACAATTCAGGGACAACAAATGTAATGGAACATGAGAATTTAGGAATAATACTTGGCAAGTAATCACAGGGAAAAAAAGATGACAAGTCAGATACACCTTTAAGTTACATACTTAAAAGGTCTTGCCACCCTTGTCAAGCACCTAATACTGCTTACCTCCCAAATCAAACAGGGTCTTCCATGATAAACATAATATAATGTTTTGTCTACCCATCCAGTCATCAAGACTAGCATCAAAGGAAGCCAAAGTAGTCCTTTGTTTAACCTGTAAGCTTATTACATTGGCTGGGAATATGTTGTGTTCAGAATTAGAAACCTATCCCTATAGTAAGTATTGTTAATATTTTGGTGTAAATTTAGCTCTGTTTAAGTTATTTTTCTTTAACAAGCCCTTATGTTACAAACTTATTATATTATGTGATACAGTAATGGAAGAAGTTGAAGATTACTGTGACTAGGGAATTATTACTAAACATGAATATTCCTTCTATAAACATGTGAGCACCATTCACAGCAAGGTCATGGGGCAACTTGGGTTGCTTATAAAAACATTACAACAAGAGCTGATGAAAGTTTTATTTCATTCTTCAAGACTTACATAAGACCCATCATTGAATATAATAAAACATAAGTGCATATACAAGACATTTGTTCCTGCTGCAGGAGCAAACCAACACATATTATATTATCTTCTGGTAATGTGAATCAATTTAAGCATAATTTTGATCCCTGGATAGGACAATGTGCCTGTTATCTAAGTTTATAGAAGCCAATGTTTTTTAATGGCCTACAGGCCTAAACACTGTTACCAATGAACTCATGGACACAAGCATAGAATGGGTCTATATTATATGCTCGAAGACACTTTTCTTCGCACATATAATCACTGACACCTAAAGATCGAATGGCCATGTCAGCAAATTTTTTCCTCTGGGAAAAAATTCAGTTGGTTGTTATCCGGAATTGCCCTTTCCCCAATGCAGACCGATCTCGGAGTTGGTATATTTAGTTAGCGGGGGGGTTGGGGGTGAAGCCCCCACTTGATTAGGGTTTTGAAGTTTGTGTTTTTTGTGTATGGCCCCGTGAATGTTTTCCGGAGGAAAATATTTGCGGACATGGCCGTTCACGCTTTAGAGCATTCACTCTTTAGGTGTCGTTGATTATATGTTTGAAGAAAAGTGTCATTGAGCAAATAATATAGACCAGCACAGAACTACTCTAGTTATCTCTTCTGCTACCAGAAAAAAATAAATAAAAAACAGTAATTTTAAATTCAAAGCAAAACCACTAAAACCAGCTAGAAATTGTCCATCCTGGATTAGTATAATAAATATTAAGCAAACTGCAGAAAATGTAGCCTGCTGGTCCTAGCTTTAGTAGTAGAATCAAATTTGGTGCAAGCTGATCACAGTTTGGAGCCTCACTTATAACAATGGAAAACAGCTAGAAAAGACCTAAATTATATTAATGGGAAAATGGTAGAGAAAGTTTAATAGTTAAGTCATACCCCAGGATTCACGAATCCTCCATGTAAGACTAAATTAGTCTTACACGGAAACGCCAGTCTGAGAGTAAGATGGCAGCGTGCCATGCATATTAATGAGGGCGCACTGCCTCAACTCTAAGGCTAACACGGAGCATGCATGAGTGCAGGGGGTGTGTCGGACTGCCAAGCAGTCAAAAAATCCACGCCCCTGCAAGTCTCTCAATTGGGAAATGTCAACTGACATGAGCGAGTCCGCTCAAATGTGTACATACCCAACACTACACTCCCCCACATAAACCCCTGTACAATTATAAAATGTAAAACTTTTTTTTTTTTTTTATTATTCCCGATATAGCTGCCCGTATTTGCGCGGGTTTGCCCATTGCTTAGCTATAGTTAGCAGTTTAGACATCGAAGAGGATAATAAGAAACTTATATGCAAATTAAGCAAAATAGCAATAGCGTAGTGGTAGAGCCTTTGCACAAAGAGGAGGCATTCCCGGTTCGAGTCCCACCACTCCCCTTTCTATTTTCTGTTGGAAATCTGTATATAAAAATAATTCCTGACATTTATCATTTAAATTTTAGTAAAAATCATTGAAATGGCCTATGTAGTAGTGAACAAATTATATATATATATATATATATATATATATATATATATATATATATATATATATATATAAGAAGGTGAAATGGTTATGCATACTGATGAATGCATAAGTAACGTATCTTAAGCAATGTGAAGCACTGTTAAGCAAAGTTTACCAGTATTAAGCACATTTAAGTATAATTGCTCATAGCTTAGCACTGCTTTAACTAGCGCAATAACTTTGCATGGCGCTGTGCATCACGCAAACTAGCGCAAACAGAACATGTTTGCGAGTAGCTGTGCACCGCGCTAACTAGCACAATGTTGGGCAACATTGAGCAACGTAGAGCACCGTAGAGCAACGTAGAGCAAAGTTGGGCAAAGTTGAGCAAAGTTGGCTAAACACAGCCACACCTCCTAACCGGTCTGGCCAGTAGTAAAATAAAAAGCAATGACAGGCCTCGAACCTGGGATACTGTGCACCATACTTACAGTACTGAACTACTAAACCATGACAGCTTTTCATATGCATGCACTTTCAACACACACATACATATCAATGGAAGTTTATCCATTGCTAAGGAAGTGTACTTTCAGCTGAGTTTTTTTTAAAACCGGCCAATCACAGATAAGTGCAGGAAATGAGGCATATTTAAGCTCCATAGGCAGGAATACTTGCCATAACTGGTTGTAGCTCCCATCTGCAGTCAGCATGGCTGGTGCTGGAGAGGGCTCTCGATTTCGAGCACAACATTGGGACATTGAGAAATCAAAAGTAATGGTTTGGCTCCTCTTCCATAATCATGAGGAGAGACTCCTGCAGGGCCAGTTCCAGGGCACCCAATACAAAGTGGAAGCCTGCAACCATCTAGCTCATGATCTCACCAGTGCCACAGGCGTCCCTCGGACTGGTGAGCAGGTCAGACACCACTACTCAGACCTGAAGAGATGCAAGGAGGAACAACAGAACCAGTGGATACAGGAGGCCCGTGGGATGGAAAATGCCCCACTACTGAGTAGGTAGCCCTGGAATAAAGTATGCAAGAATTGCTATTGCAGTCTATATTATGGATAGGTATGTCTCAATATCACTTCATTTACTTCACAGCTGCAGGTGTCCGTGCTGTGAATCAGCAAGCCTATACAGATAGGCTGCTAAGGCTGCACCACCAGGCAGGTTAGTAATTATTCTGCATGTATTGTTATATAAAATAAGTGAAAGAGCCTGAAAAAAAGTGTTGTAGCCCAATAATAAAGGTATAATAAGTCTTGAATAACTTCTCTGCATGTACTGTTATATAAAATAAGTGAGAGAGCCTGAAAAAGAGTGTTGTAACCCATTAATAAAGGTATAATAAGTCTTGAATAATTTCTCTGCATGTACTGTTATATAAAAGAAGTGAGAGAGCCTGAAAAAGAGTGTTGTAACCCATTCATAAAGGTATAATACATCTTGAATAAGTCTTCTGCATGCACTGTTATATCAAATAAATGAGAGAGCCTCTAGAAAAGTGTGTTATGTAATTAATAAAGGTATAATTCCTGGAGTGTGTCCATGTCACTTTCTTTGATATGTTGTCGTACTCTTGCATTATAGAAATAGTACTGTTGTATTAAGTGCTGTCAACCCACACTTGGGTAGGCCCATATAAAGTGGATGAAGGGAGTGCCAGTAACTGTTAAGCATAAGTACAGTCCTCAACTGTTGGTTCATGGCCGGCATGTACAGGTTAATCTGGCACATGAGTAGCTTGTTATTGTGTTCCCCAGAAATGTCAGTGTGCTGCTAGAAATGTAGGGAGCTGTTAAAATATAACTGATAATGTCACCTGACCACATCTAGATATGTAGATATATAAATATAATATATAAATATGTAGCAGTAACATCTGCATCCTGGACAGTTTGTATGTCAGATACAGGTCAGGTATATAAAGAACTAGCAAAATCCATTTCACAATTTAACGGACATTGCCTAGTGTAATAATACATGTAGGGGATATATACCTGCAGTCAATAGGAATGTAGTGTAAACTATAAGTATATATAAGTCGTTAATGGAGGTATCTTTTTACACCCTACTGTATGTGCATAAAAAATGCAATTCCACACCTCAATGGGTATGCCTAATCTCAAAACATTTCTTGGGACATATGTCCTATTGGTTTATAAATATCTGCATTTACTTTGATGCATGTGCCCTGTTCAAATACCACAGTCTTGGTGGCCTGTTGCCACCAATTAATCCTGCATGCTGTTGGAATGTCCACTGTTGTTCTATATATGCATGTGTTATGCTTGCTGTTCACCTGTTGGAACTCTGGTGTGTTGGGTTAATGGGAATACTACTGCATGCTGTTACAACTAATTTGGAATGCTGTTGGCTGTTACCAACCCATATTGTCATTAAATCCTCCTAAACATAGAACGTATGGGAAGGCCGGTCCCAGCGGACCCACCTGTCCCACCTCAGCTGGCGATGGCACCTGGCACCAGCAGGTCTGGTGCCCAGCCTGGGACCTCCTCCTCCATTGGGCCTGTGCCACATTCAGGTGGAAGTGCTGCAGGGGATAGGGCTCGTCCCCCCGTGCAAGTGTGGGAGGAGGAGGGCCACCTCTCACCCTCCGAACGGTCCAGGCTGTGGTGCGTAGGGAGGGAGATCCAGTGTTCTGTCACTGATCCTCTACGCCAGCTTGAGGCAAGAGTGGCGCAACTCATGGGTGAGCCTGCCCATCCTACGCAGCCCCCAGCACAGCCACCCTCTGGGCTGTGAAGGTGCAGTGGTGACTGCCCATGGGTGGGGATCTCAGTTCCACTGTTGCCATCTGTGGGCTCATGGGCTTGCGGTTTCCAAACATCCTTCCCCGTCAATGTTGTTCAACCCCCACATGTGTCACATTTCGCCCCTGTATGCGTCTTGTTTGTCCTGTCTCTTTACCTTCCCAACCTACCTCCCCAAATATACCTACATCCCCTACCCCACATTCCACTCTCACCTGGAAAAAAAAGGGCAATCTGCTCCAAAAAAAAAATTATGCCCCATACATAGCTGCCCATTTTGAAACATGTCTGCTGGACATATAAAATGTAATTTAATTGGCAGTATAACATACTTTGTTGTCCTCACCCCTCTCTCAGGGGTGGAAGGTTTGATATTTCCCTCCAAAATTATTGCATATGCACAGCTGTTTCTGTAAAAGAAATGGGCAGCTATGGTCCTTCCTTACACCCATCCTGCACATCCCGAGCTATTTTGCCTACTGTCTTTCCCTCTTTGTGCCCTTTTTTCACCACTTTCCTATCTCCCCATTTTCTTTTCTTTCAAAGAAATGAGCGTGAGGGTTAGCGGGAGTAAGCACTTTTAAACAGTAGTTAGCGGGATTGCGCAAGTGTGCGCTTGTGTGCACTTAGCTAAGTATTGCTAAGCTTCGCGCAAAACCGTGCAAACCCACTTACAACTGCTTAAAAGTGCATTAGTCACCCTGTATGTGAGGGCCCTTGTTGTGCCCAGCAGCAAAATAAAACACCTCTGTCAGTCTCAAACCCTGGACCTTGGACACACTAAACTGCATGAAGTACCACTAAGCCACAGTAGATATACAGCAGGTTGTTGCTGAAATGCATATATCATGCATCAGAATGAGTGAATGCAAAGGAAAAATAGGAATGTCATAACACAAAACCTGTTCTGTGGAACTTTACCAGCAGTTGTTGTGGAATTACATTACATGATTGAGATAAGAGAACCAGCCATTCTAGCAGTAAATATTGTTACAGCAGCACTTTACAACCCCCACACAGTATCATAGCAGGACAAACAGTGACATATATGATTAGGGCAGAGGACATACATCCCAACTGTGACTACATTTCAGGGATGTCCCTGATTTTGAAACATATGTTAGCTGTGTCCCTCTGAATCGCCTGAAAAGTACTGATGTTAGGCAGAAAGGTGGGGTATTACACCTAATGAATAATGACAATATGTAGGAGTTAGACACCGCTTGTACTTCAGAAAAGGTGTAGTAATCCATATGCACTGGTTCTCTCGAAGTCTCCACTTACTGTCTCTAATATTTTGAAGGTGTACCTCACTTTTACCTAGCTTTACCTCACGCTGTTCAAATATGTACCTAAGTGTTTCAGAGGCCTGGCCGAGGCAGAAACACACAGGCATATCAGCTTTTCTGCTGTTACATGCTGTGTAAATAGCTTTGGAAGGAGTTCCACAAGCATACCCTTATGTAGGAATACAACACTGAAATACCAAAGGATGTAGCCATGTACTGGTAGCAAACAACTGTAACAATGCCATTGTACCAGTGCTGAAAAGACCTGTGCATTGCACAGACAGAGAATAACAGCCTAACGTCTGGTTACCATCTGGATAGGTCCACAGTTGGGAGCTATGCGGAGAGACTACTTGCCTTGCTAAACTAACAGGTACACAGCAACCCTTTAAGTCCAGCAAGATAACATTCGCACAATAATACATAATGCTCTCTGTATGTCTGCATCCCCACCCAAATGTACAATATACCTGTGTGTTCAGGGTCTACCAAGGATATAGGTAGGCATACTCAGTACTGGAATTGTCCAGTTTTCTTGAGCATCCTGTGGTAATGTCAACAATAAAAAAACACAAACTGTGCAGAAGTGAGTACATTAATATTCACAGTATAGCAGTTCACAAACAGTTCATGTGCCAAATGAATACATCTCAATAACTACTTTTGTATGGCAGTTAATTGTATAAGTAGAAAAGAAACTGCATACCCCCATGTATCTTGTGTTAGCATTTGTAGGGGTGAGTACAATTCTACACCGACAACTGTGTACTGGGAGTGGCAACATTCAGGTCTGAGTACAACATTTAAATCACTGGCTACACCCCTAGCTTCAGATATAAGAACTATACCAACCTTCTGACTTAAACAACCGTGTCCACAGCAAACAAGCACGGGCTCCACTTTGGAAAGCTGAAAGGGCTACGCCTACCTGACTTACCAATTTATAGCATTGGGTTGCTATGACAGTGAGTACTGCAATTACCACACAGCAGGCTGCATGCAGTTACCAAATGGTGGACACCAATTGGTGCAGAGGCCATCACATGCACATGTGCAGATACCTATAAAAGCAGGCTGTACTTGCTGCCCACACACGCAATCATTCCATTGCAGATATTAAGAGAGAGAGAGAGAGACAGAAACAGAGAGAGAGAGAGAGAGAGAAAGAGAGAGAGAGAGAGACACACACACACACCCACATCAACAGAAAAAAAAAAGCCAAAGACACACGGAAAGTAATACTACCAACACATACAAAGGAAAGGTATGTAACATATATGTATTTACTGACATGTAGTAGATGTTTTTGAAGAGTACTCTACATGCTTTGAAACATCCATATGTGGCAGCAGTACATATCTATGCACAGATGCCCTTCATAACTACTGCCATGGACAAATCAGTGTGTAGCTGTGTGCAGTGGGACATAACTGTGACATATGTAGCTCAGCATTAAATGTCAAACATCTGATCCATGTTATCTGTGTTCTGTACAGTAGTGTGGACAATGGCTGTTTGGGGGAGTAGCGCATACAGCTATATAAACATGGATGTGACAAAGTAACACATGCATGATAGTCATATTAACGTGTAGCTTAGCACTGGCAACTGTTGTACCAGGCTAGTATGCTAATCTAGCATTTGCAGCTATATATACACCCTCTAATATTACTGTGTGCTCACATGTGACACCTGTTCATGTTGCAACAAGGCCCAACAGGTCAGCCGTGAAGTCCAGAGACTTACAACAGTGTGGACCTTGTGTGTGTATGGCACACACATACAGAGAGATATATCTGTGTCAGATATATTAGCATCTGTACATGTGCATAGAGCAAAGGACATACTGCAACTGTTTGTGAAGGGTGGACATATATAAGTTGGTGAAGGTTGTTATGTGCATATTTGTATGTAGGTTGTAGTGTGTGGCAAACAAGACAGCATACAGTGCTGGTATATGACATGTGGTGGTTGAACGCTGTGGGTGTGATTTGTTAGGTTTGCAGTGTTGCAGCCAGTGAGGCCTGCTAAAGCTACATGGGCTGAGAACACCTTCAATGCATTTTGCACAAGACTGTGCAATATTATTACATAACTGTATACCTCACATCCTTCGCATAATTGATATTCCCACCATGAAAGGCGGACTGTATATGTGCCTATATGTATATCTATATGTACACCAATGGATGTTTATATGTATGTGTATATATATATATATATATATATATATATAGAGAGAGAGAGAGAGAGTGTGTCATATTTACTGCAACAAATGCCTGGTAACAAAGCCATGGGCTCAAGCTCAATGTTGAAAATGCATTGGCATCCCTTTTGTCAAAAACTCTGTACCCATGAACTACCCCATAGGTGGTAGTCTACTTAACACCAAAAGTGTAATAAGAGACCATGGGACACAGGTGGACAGTAGTCTCCCCTTTGATAATCACAGTGCCACACTAGTCATGCAATCTGTCTATGTGGCACACCTCATCACAAAAGATGATACACTTTGTCTTCCAGGTCATCCATGAAAAAAGAGTTCAGTGTTCCCCTCTACCCATCATTCATAAAACCCATTATAGAGTACAATGCCCCTTTTGGTATGTACCTCACAAGACATCTACAGCAACTGGAAAGGCCACAGACATACCTCACAAAGAGTATTACTGGCCTCAAACAGATGCCCTATGCAGACCATCTCACAAAATCACAGCTAGACTGTGTCGCATACCAACTACCCAGAGGTGACCTCTGCCTAACATACAAAGCTATGTCAAACCCAAAGCTGTTGGACATGCTCCACATAAACAGATCACAATCCCTACGAGCTACACGCTCTAGGGACCTAAACCTTGTCACCTCAATAAACAGAACATGCTGGAGGGATAGATTCCTATCTCAGAGACATCCCATACTCTGGAACAAACTACCTATCAATAGCAAACAAAGCTCCTCATTAGCACTCATCATGAATAATCTTGATGATTGGAAGGGAGATAGGAAATACACCCCGGGAATCACCTCTGTGGCTCTGCTTGACAGGGGCACATGAAATTAAGTTACTTGGGTGTTAAAGGCCAGGGTACCATCTGGCTAGGCTTCTATAGGCCCTAGGGCCAATAGCCTATTACCTACCTATGAACTGATACACACCCACATGTACTTGTTGCAATAATTGCTATGTGAGGTTAATTGAGTGTGATGGTGAATGTGTTGGTGAATGTGTCAAAGTTGTGTATATGTGGGATAGCTTAGTGGGAAACTGTTTCTGTCATGGTATTTTGTGTCCTAGCTCTGATCCCAGCAAAAGATGTGTATGCTATTGCTAGGCAGAAAAAGCAGTATGACATACGGTCTGACATAGTCCCTTGGTGTTAACTGGGGTGTGCCATTGGAGGCTAAAGCAGTACATGTATGCTTATTGATTGGTACTGCTGGTGAATCCAAATCCTGTATGAACTGTAGTACTACCTGAAGCTGTAGGCCTAAACAGCACAGTATGGTGTATGTCCACATTGCTTGGAACCACTGTTTTGTGTGTTCCCTGTAGTCCTCACAGATTACATACCTCAGGCATAAGGTTTTGTAAGTACTGACACACAGTACTGTAAGGTACACACGTAAAGCTCATCTGGGTTGCCATACCTTTGTGTCTTGTATGTATGTCTGATGTGTGTGTCAGTATGCCTGTAACATGTCCTCGGTCATATGTGTGTTACAGGATATAAGTGCGTATCTAGCAATATGTATAGTCTAGTACAGCAGTATGTCACCTATATTCACGAATGTGCACATATTTTAGGCAGGGATTTGCCATCAACAACTAGTGTGGTATACTGGTAATACTGTAACTGGACTTTACAATCATTGCAATGGATGACGTATTTCTTTATGCATTAGCTTGATATATACCTCCTGTGGCTAGGTGGTGCATTGTGTTGCATATAGTGTGCCATGTACTGTTGTATAGTCTTACATAGTGGTTTCTCTTTGTTGCTGTGCAGAACATGGTTTAATATATTGAGCATGCCAGGCACTGTCAGGCAGTTGTGGGTTGAGCACTGAAATGTGGAATTGAAAGTGTGTATCCTCTGACAGCTAATCGGTTGCTATATATGGCAGTTCAGTGATATCTGTACTATAGAATGTTAAGTGTGCCACATGACTTGCTCACACATATTGTTTCATTGTCTTCCAGGGTTCATGGCCCACCATCGCAACCCAGCCTATAGTCCTGCTGAGGATGAAGTCATAACAACCAGTCTGGTTCAGCACTATACACTGCTTTTTTCAAGAACCAGCCAGGACCAGCATGAGGGGACTGCACTGTGGCAAGATGTTGTCCGTAGGGTAAATGACATAGGCATGCATAACCGGACATATGAGCAGGTATGCCATCACTGCAGTGATTTACTTAGACATGTCCGGCAGCGTGCATCTGATGTCCATAGTCAACAGCTTGCCACAGGTGGTGGGGTTACCATCCATCCATCCCTCTCTCACCAGAGTGGAGGAGCTGCTCCTGAGCCTGGTGGCTCCTGGCCAACAACAACAGCAGCAGATATGTATCATCATGGAGGCTGGAGCCCCCCAGCAAGTTCACACGGAGCATGCAGGTAACATGGCATATCTGTAGACTACTGTTACCTCTATTGGTAGATCATGCATATGTGTGATGTGTACTGTGTAGTTAGAAGATGTGGAGCCTGATGTTGTGCAATACTAATAATTTGGAACATAATTTGTAGGCCTGTGACTGTCAACCGTTGTACTACTGTAAGACTGCAAACCCACAGTAGCAATGCCACAGTTGTTGCCACTGACAAACTGTCTCCTATCCTTGTAAGTCCCTCTGGTGTGACAGCAAGGCAGCAGACCCATGCTGGTGAGTGTGTTCTACATTTAATATTGCAAATAAAATGTGCATGTCATAGGTGAGGTGTAGGCCATGTACACATGTAACACACCTACACAAAATGTATGCTGTGCATGTTCACTGTGAGACTATGCACATCTCAGTAACGTGAGTAGCTGCCTCAAACACATGCAATACACACAGCATCCCAAACAATTGTGGCTACACTGTAGTGGACATTGGATAGGCAGAGTCGATACACATGCACAAAACAAACACAACTTTGTCATACACAGTACATGTTAATATGCTACACATGGCGTATTCAGACACCTGCTGTAAGGTCACACTCCAGTATCCCAAATGTCATCCACACAGCACACAGAATATACCTGATGGGTAGAGGCCTATCATGGGGTGGTGCGACACTCTTCAACACACAACACCAACACATTCATGTTAGGCAATGCTCTCTATTGGGCACCTTACAAACCCATGTAACAACTGGCTGTGAAATGGTGAATGTAGACATGATACTGCAAGTCAGGTCAGCATGATAGGTGCCAGTCTGGCACACATTAGTAGCCTTGAGTGACCACATGATGCTGCATGATCATGGCTCATGGTACTACACCCCATCCAGTTACAGTAAACACAGTACTACACATAGCATTCATTGCTATACACCTCAATGTTGTGTGTGTGCAAACATATGCACCTATACACAATATGCATAGCAATCACCATTTGCACAAAGTGACACATATATGTCTTGTAATGCTATTGAGTGTATAGGTCACATGACACACATTGGGTATGTGTGATGTTTAATGTTGCAGTTGTGTTGTAGCATGCCATGTCATGGCTGGCACTGGCATGTCCACAATATGTTCTACACTCACCATAACTACTGTACAATGGCTATGTTGAGCAATGGTATTCCATCAAGTATACATGCACCACTCATCCTGTGTGTATACATAGCATGCATGAGCTAAACCTGTGCCCACAATTATCTGCTAAAGACACAGACACTCTAATCAGAAATGGATATCTATGTGACACACAGATACACATCCAGCCATGGTATGTATACCTGTGATTGATGGTGCACAAGACATTGAAGAGCTTTTAATACTTGCACAGCAATGCTGTGTCCATGCACACATTGCATTCCAGGGTGAGGCCAATCACTGAACAACAACACACATGCATCAAAGCCATGTATACTGTTATTAGCAAGGATTGTCTACACTCGCACTGCATGCTGTTGAGCAACACACGTCCTGCATGCTGACACGTGTGATATGACTGTTTCTTGTGATACTGTACCCCACCATCAACCGCTATTGAGTATGTTCTGGATTGCTGGTGGTGTGCGCGTGTGTGTGTGTGTGTGTGTGTGTGTGTGTGTGTGTGTGTGTGTGTATGTGTGTCTGCTTTAGTAAGGAGTGTATTTGTGTGCATGTGTGCATGTGTGCATTTGTTCATGTGTGCATGTGTGCATGTGTGCATGTGTTCATGTGTGCATGTGTGCATGTGTTCATGTGTGCATGTGTGCATGTGTTCTGACATCATGTACAGGTCGTAAAGTGTGTTTCCTGTCTTCCTCTCACAGGTGCTGAGGTTGGGCTGGTTCCCTGCAGCAGGGAACCTGATGTCACTGACACAAATAGTGATAACAAAGATAGGTGTGTTGAGGCACAGGCATGTTTGCCAGGGTCTGTTGTTGGGCCACCAATCGACAGTACATAAGTGTCCACCCCATCCATGTACACAGTCATACTGCCAATACATCCATCATCACCAATGCCCTTAGCTGAGGGACAGTGTACGGTCGGCAATGGCCAGGACAGTGTGGTAGTATGGCACATGCATCCGGACACAGCAGCCATACCCAGATGTCTGGAACGGTACCACATAGGCAGATATCCAGGGGTTCTCGTCAGAACACTGATGGTCATCATGCCCTTGGCAGACGTGCCACAGGTCTTACAACCTCACGCATGTTCCAGGCTATCACGGAGGCACAGACAGGGACTAAGGACACACAGGGCACATAACACCGCTTTAAATGACAGAATCCATAACCTAGCAGGTGCCATCCGTAATTACACTGAGGTCACTGATAGACGTTGGGGTGAGACATTAGATGTCCTCCGCAATGTTATGTCCATGTGTCAGGACAGTGCGGGATGTTTGAGATGTCGACATGGATGTATGCCAGCAACATCAGCAGCTGACAGTCACCGCAGACGTCCCTCAAGTCATAGCCACTCCTGTAGTGCCAGTACCAGCCCCAGCAATGTTGGGGGTGGGCTGTCCACAGACCATCCTAGAGGACCACATGCACGTGGCTCTGGCCAGTCAAGGCAGGGACCTGGGTCCAGTGTACATATGTCTACCTCTTAGGATAATACCCAGTCTGGCTTAGTACCTGATACTGTCAGTAGCACCCCTTCCAGGCACAGGTACCATATCCGTGGCCAGAGACAGTGATCTGTAAAGCCTGGCAGGTACAGTCTGTGGCTGTCCCACAAATCTCTGTATATGGCAGCCACATGGTGGAACTGTGTGCATGTAGACACACACACACACACACACACACACACACACACACACACACACACACACACACACACACACACACACACACACACACACATAAACCAGACCTAGGGCTAACACATACCCGCACACATTACATCAACATTGGCCCATACCAGTACTCTTGGCCCTCACACACACACACACACACACACACACACACACACACACACACACACACACACACATACACATACATGTTGATTGTATGGCTCAATGTAGGCCTCTGGCAAACCAACAACACACCCTGTGCATATGACGAAACCTGTGCCACCTCCTGTCATCTGTAACACTGATGCAGGAACAGGCTAACATGGTGCTGATGCACAGGGTGACTTTATAGCAGTATAGCAATGTTACCATGTTGTCAGCAGTAAAGTGTAATGATATCCTTGAAGGTGTAGCTGAGCAGGCATGATGCATTAAAGCCATGATTGTCAATGTAGTATTGTTTACACCAGTGTTAATTCCAATAGTGTATTGTCCACCCACGTGCCACTTGGCTGATGTGTGTAGTATTGGCAGCATGTGTTAGAGAGTGGACAGTATGTGTGGGAATTGTGCAGCACAGATTTGCAGGTGTACATTTGTGAACATGGTGGAGGTGCACTGTCTGCATGTACGTGCATAGTGGATACATGGGCAGGGTGACATGCCCTGTATTACACAGTGTTAACACTCTATAGTTTCTATTGGTGGCCAGTATGCATTGTACTACACACATTTTGGAACTTGAGTACACATGTGTGTATAACATGGTTTGACACTGTGCTGTGGGTGATACTGTTACTATCTGTCATTGGTTTGCATTCTGATAGTATACATAACCTCAACAGCCTGACCATAAACAATCGTTAGATAATATCTTGACAACTGACACACAGATGTAGAATGCACAGTAACATTTGGATCCTTCAGGTACTATACTATGCCAGTAACCAGTGGTATTCACCTGCACCCATTCCTGGGACCACTCCTGTTTGGCATATAGCTCTCTTAGGTACAAACAAACACAGTAGGGATATGTCCATCCATGTCTGGAAATGCATACTGTGACCTATAATGCATTCTCCAGATGACACACACATCCTCCACAAGGGTATCATACAGACAGATACCTGTTGTCAAACCCATGCTGTAAAGCTATAAGCCAATTAAAGCATAGTCATCCACCTTTACAAAACATAGTATCCCCACAGTACCACATAGGTAGTAGCCCCCAACACGTTGAACAGGTACCGATGTGTACATACAGCCAAGTGTTACGTCATCTCGCCTTTGGTAATCACATTTCCAAAGGTATTTTGAAATCCCTCGGTAGATCGCATAAGCAATAAGGGGTCTGCATGCATATCCACAAAGGTTGTTGTACACCTATAATGAATAGCCATCATTGACAGACTTTGTTGCATTTGAACAGGTCTGAAATATACCTCAGGCATAAACCCTCACTCACACTATTCAATAGAAACCGTAATGAGTGTGTGTGATACAGATGACCTAGGCCAGGGATCACTGCAGTGGCTGGGCTTGTCACAAGCATACAGATGTGACCTAAGGTCTGGAAAGTGGCAGCACACTCTGTAAAAGATAACAGATGTGTTCATGGAGAAAGCAAGGTTCCCACCTATGAAATAATTGAGGTCACATGTACATATATGTATTTGCCACACAGCTACCTGACATGTGCAATGCACATACTGTTGTCATTGTGATATGTCATACAGTAGTAAAAGCAAAACCCACAACACATTGACCAACTGTGTCACACACATAGAGCACACATACTAATCAAGTGCAGGATTCAAACTCCTACCTAATTACTTTATGATACTAGAGGAGTGCGCATTAACATAACGTGCTATACACATTAGTGGGAGTTCTCTTTTCCACAGGTATATTTGTATCATGATGACATCATCAGACTTGACAAAGATAAGTATACCACTTTTCAGGTGTTGTAGTAGTCTCCAAAAAGGTTGCTCCTCTCCAAGGAGATGCACACACTCTCATAAGTTGTCAAGTGCAGGATTCAAACCCCTACCTAACTACTTTACGATACTAGAGAAGTGCACATTTACACGACATGCTATACACATCACTGGTAGTTCTCTTTTCCACAGGTATATTTGCAGGATGGTGACATCATCAGACTTGACAAAGATAAGTATACCACTTTTAGGGTGGTTTAGTAGTCTCCAAAAAGGTCGCGCCTCTCCAAGGAGATACACACACACACACACACACACACACACTTGTCAAGTGTAGGATTCAAACCCCTACCTAACTACTTCATGATACTAGAGCAGTACGCATTTACACAACATGCTACAGACATTACTGGGAGTTCTCCTTTCCACAGGTATATTTTTAGGATGGTGATATAATCAGACTAGACAAAGTGGGTTACATTAGGTGACATTAGGTGGGCTACATAGAAGGAATTTCTAAACACTTTGGCAATGTGATCATCAAAGGAGAGTTTACTATCTACCTGGGTCCCCAGGGCCATACTTACATTCTCTGTACATACTGGATTACCACCTATGTGGTAATTTGTGTGCACTTTGTTTTATCCAAAGGGGATGACTATGCATTCTTTGGCATTCTGCTTGAGGGCATTGTTTTGACAACAGGTATCTGTCTCTGTAAGACCCTTCTAGAGGATGTCTGTGTCAGCAGTAGAGTCGATTATGGACCACAGTTAGCAGTCATCAGCAAACTTGTTCAGCCATACTCCTCCCGTGCTTGCCTGTACCTCTGAGCAGTATCTACTGAACAGGTGGGGTCCCAGGACCAAGACCTCTGGGATGCCATTTGTGACTGGTTTAGAGTCGGACATGGCACCCGCAACTCTGAACATGTGTGTTTGATCTGTGAGCCAGTTGGCCACCCATCCAGTGACATAGCTGTTAATGTTCAAGCTGGTAAGCTTGTCCATGATGCCAGAGTGGGGAATGGTGTTGAAAGGCCTTAGTGAGGTCCAGGTGGGCTGTGTGGACTACATTCACCTCCATCTATGTCCTTGGCAACTGTTTCAAATAAGTCAACTAGGTTTAGGAGGCAGGATCTGCCTTTAACAAAGCCAAGTTGGGTAGAGTTCAGTGTCTGGATGACCCCAATGTCTCTGTTTATGGGTTCCATGATAATTTGCTCCATAGCTTTGCAGACCAGGCTGAGTAGGCCTATAGGGCAGTGGTTTCCAGGTTCTGTTGTGGCACCCCCTTTGTGGAGCTGGATGACTGTTGCTGTATGCCATTCTTTGGGTACATAGCCTGTGGTAAGGTTGAGTCTGGACAGTGAATGTAGGTGAGGGTGTAGTTCCTTTTGGGGATGGTGTAAGATGTAGCCTGGGACACCATCCAGTCCCATTGATGTTGTGTTCTTAGCTTTGGAGAGGGCTGTTTTTACCTGCATGTCCATGAAGTCTGGGGCTCTGCATTCTTCTGGGATGGACCCAGGCCCTTTTGGGGGTGATGGAGGGGGGTTTGCACTGAACCTGTCCCCCATGATGTGGGCAATGTAAGTTGGTTCAGTGTATTTTTTGCCATTTTGCAGTAGCTGACAGCATATTTGACAGTTGCCACCTAAATGTTTGGTATAGCTAACGAAGTCTTTGTGGTTGTTATTCTTACATTCCTTGGCAATTTGTCTTTAGAAACTGGCCTTGGATTATTTTATGAGCAATCATTGTTTCATCCTAATAATGATCAGTGATGCCTTTCCTTTTGTGAAGTTTGCTCTATCATGTGTTTATTTCCTCCTTCTGTTGTATAGCTTATTTATGGGCGATGACCACCAGATTGGTTTCTCATTTTTGGAGGAGTGCATCTTGGTTTTATTTGGGTTGTCTCGATCCATGCATCCCTGTAGATGCTCATAGAATGCACTTGTAAATAATTCGGCAGATTGTATAGCATTATCCTATAGCAAGGGGGCTTTGGAACTTTCCACTTTGGTCTTGGGAAGTGTGCAGTTTGCTTTTGAAAATGTCTTCACAGTGGTTTCCTTGACTGGGGGGGGGGTATGTGGATGTCCAGTGTGATTACTTTATGATCTGATATTACCAGCGAGGGGTTTATCTCTGTTGTGGAACATTGGTACCCCATGTTGGTGATGATCAGGTCCAGTATGTTGTCACCTCTAGTGGGTGTGGTGATGAGCTGTTCCAGGGCATTTGAGTTTTTAAACTCTAGGAAACATTGGGCAAAGGAAGTTGTACACGAGTAATTCTCCCACTCAATGTTTGGGTAGTTGTAATCTCCTCATATAATGGTGTTTGATAGGACCTTTATATTTTCCACTGTTCTCAGGAATACTGATTGAGATTCCTGAGACAAGGTAGCTGATCTGTAGCAGGCTACAATCTGATAAGCAGCTTTGCACAATGTTAGTTGCACTTGCATGGTCTCCAAGGCCTCATGCTGTGCCACTAACTTGAAGGTGTGGGTATCCATAAGGCAAATGGATACACCCCTTCCTTTTGTATTTAACTCTGGGTTTTGGGGCCGACGATCAGAGGGATTGTGAGTGTTTTACGTGGAGCATGTCCAACAGCTCTGTGCTTGACATAGCTTTGTATGTTAGGCAGAGATCACCTCTGAGTAGGTGATATGAGAGAGTACAGCTGGAGCATTTTGAGACGGTCTGTGTATGGCATGTATTTCAGGCTGCTAATGCTCTTTGTGAGGTATTTCTGCAGGCTTTCCAGTTGTTGTAGATGTCTTGTGAGGTACATAGCAAAAGGGGCATTGTACTCTATTATGGATCTAGTGAATGATGAATAGAGGGGAACAATATCCTCTTCTATTCTGCATGAGACACCTTTTGTGATGAGGTGTGCCACGTAGAAGGATTTCCTGACTACTGTGGGGATGTGATTATCACAGGTGTGCCCACTGTCCACCTGTGACCCAAGGTCTCTTATCACACTTTCAGTGTTAAGTATACTACCACCTATGTTGTAGTTCATGGCTACAGAGTTTTTACCAAAGGGGATGGCAATGCACTTTTTGGCATTGAGCTTGAAGCCATGGCTTTGACACCAGGCATCTGTCTCAGTGAGGCCCTTTTGTAGGGTGTCCACATCTTCAGTAGTTTTGATTATGGCTCCTAGTTTTCAGTCATCTGGATACTTCATTAGCTACAGACTTTCCATGTTAAAGTTTACTTCAGGGAAGTAGATTCCAGACAGGACAGGAGCCAGGACTGAAACCTATGGTACTGCACTCATCACTGGTCCAAAGTCATACTTGGAGTCTGCTACTTTCACAGTGTATGTTCTGTCAGTGAGCCAGTTGGCAACCCATCTTGTGACATAGCAATTTATACCTATTTTAGTGGGTTTATCTATAATTTCAGAGTTGGGGATGGTGTTGAAAGCCGTGGCAAGATCTACATAGGCTGTGTGAACCACCTTACCCTTGTCTATGGTTCTGGTGACTGCTTCAATGTCGTCTATCAGGTTTAGGAGACATGATCTGCATTTTACAAACCCAACATGGTTGTGGTCCAGAGTTTGGAGATTACCAATGTATTTTTTTATAAGTTGTATGATGATACATTCCATGGCCTTGCAGAGCAGGCTCATCAGGCTAATGGGGAGCTAGTTCCTGGGGTCAGTGGTGTCTCCACCCTTGTGTAGTTGGATATCCGTCGCTGTGCACCATTCAGCAGTCACAAAGCCTGAGGTGAGGCTATGACTGAACATGGTACATCAATGTGGTGCCTGTTCATTCTGTAGTTTGTGAAGAACACAGCCTGGGAAGTTATCTGGTCCCATGGATTCTGTGATACTGGCTTTGGAGAGTGTTTTTTACCTGTGCAGCTGTGATGACAGCAACTTTGCAGTCTTCTGTTATAGAGATGTGCTCTTTCATGGGTGAGAGGGGGGTAAAGTTAGCACTGATCCTATCTGCCAGGATGTTGGCAATATCAGTTGGGTCTGTATAGTTAGTGTCATTGAGCTGTAACACAGAGCAGATCTCAGTGTTGCCATGACATGGACCTGTCTGTTGGGCAGAGATCTCCTGAGTAGACAGTATGCAACAGAGTACAGATTGAGTTAAATTCAGTCTTGTTGCATGGGGCAACTGTTTGAGGCCAGTAATCCTCTTGTTGAGATACTTCAGTGGTCTTTCCGGCTGCTGAAGGTGCCTAGTCAGATTCATCGCAAGTGTGTTGTGGTACTCTCTGACGGGTCTGATGACTGATGAGTAGAGGGAACCTCCTTTGACCTACATGCAAAGACCTTGGCAGTTTGTGGGAACACATAGCATGATTTTCTGACCACTTTGTGAATGTGTTTCTGGAAGTAGAGATGACTATTCACATGTGTCCATAGATCCCTTATTATCACCTCCATATTTAGGGTGTTGGCATCTATGTGGTATTTGTATGACTGTAGCTCAAGGCCATAATTTTGACACCTCATCTGTCTGACTGAGACCCTTTTTAAGGATGTCTCTGTTTTCCCAAACATCGATTATGGCAACTTTTTTGCAGTCATCCACAAACTTTGCTAAACATAGCCCTCGTGTGTTTGACTGTATTTCTGAAAAGTATACACCAGACAGGAGGGGTCCCAGGACTGAGCCACTGGGGACAGCAGTTGTTACCAGCTTGAACAGGAGACCTCAATTCTTACCTTGTGTGATCTATCTGTGCCCCAGTTGGCAATCCATCAGATTACATCCATATTTATGCACAGGTTGTTGATTTTGTGGATACGACATGTGTCTGGGATGTTGGAAAAGGGCTTTTCAAGGTCTATGTGGGATGTGTGTAGCTCATTTCACTGATGTATGTCCTGGGTGACTGCCTTGAAAACAGTCTAGCAGGTTTGGGAACCATGATCTACCCCTGACCAAACCAAAATTGGTAGGGGTGGGTGTTTGTAGGCTCTCAATAGCTCTGTTTATGAGTTCCATCATGATGGACTCCATGGCCTTGCAGATCAGGCTTAACAGGCTTATAAGACAATAGTTCCCATAGTCTGTTGTGCACCAACACTTGTGGAGTGTGCCAAACGTTTCTGTAACACATTCAACAGTTTCATAACCTGTAAAGAGGGTGAGGCTCAACAGACTGTTCAGGTGCAGGGTCTGTTTGTTCTGGGGTTCACTTATGACACAGCTAGGGAAACAATGTAATCCCATAGACGCCATGTTTTCAAGTTTGGAAGGAGCTGTTTACCCATTCTATATGTGATATCTGAGCTTTCACAATCTCCAGGTATGATGATAGGGCCTTTTGTCAGTGAGAGGGGGGTATGTATGTATGACCCTGTCTGTCAGGATGTTGGCAATGTCAGTCACTTACAGTTTGAACTGACTCAGGACATATATGAGTGTACATTGCTATTTATGACATAGCGGAAGGAAGCGTCATGGTTCTCTATGGACTCCTTCACAGATTATTTTGCCAGAACATGGACTGGATAATGTTTGGAGTGCATATTGTTTATTCATGATACTGATTGCAGGTTTATTGATCTTCTTTGCTTTTTCACTTTCTGTGAACAACTTAAGTACTTGTGGTACATAGTTTGATTATGACAGGGTTCCAATATATTATATGTGTCTGTTTTCATACGACTGTGTGCATAAGGCAGGATTGGTGAATAGTGGCAGGTTCCTGGGGTAAAACATGCAATTGCCAGATATGTGTAGCCCACTGCTGTACTCAGACATGGCCTAAGTGTAGGAGCATGCCCAGTATGACCTTTCAGTATGTTGTTGCCTGACATTTGCTTCATTTAAGTGTGTGAGCATGCCCAACATGACCTTTCAGTATGTTGCTGACTGAAATCCACTACATTTGTTGAAGTGTGTGAGCATGCCCGGTATAGACATTTATACTATATGTGTGTGGAAAATCAAGTTATATTTTTCCTGCAGGGCTTACCTTTGTGTCATAAATAAACAGGGATCATGCTATGCCTGCAGGGCTTCCATGAGACACTTTGCATAGACTTATCAACATTTCTACATACAGGGGGGACAGCTATTCTTTGTACATTTCTACCCGGGGGCACACCTGATTGATACTGTGGGTCTACATAGGATGAGGGGTTCACCTGACACTTATACATATTTGCTAGGCCTGCACTGCTATGTAAGGTACACCATTTCATTCTGTACTGTTCCCTATCGTACTGGCTTGAGGCATACTACTGTACTACAGATCTTAGCGTCCAATGTCACATATATTAGATTGTGACTTCATAGCCTACCCAAACCACATCACATCGCCTGGCCTGCTGTTCTCTGTCTGCATAGGCCTGTGGAGGAGATCACCCATATGCCTTTTTAGGGGCATGATACAGCATTTCTTTGTGTTTGCATTAGTGTACAATTGTCCTGCTGTGTGTGTGCCAGCGAAATGCTGTCATGGCTTAGTGGTTCAGTACTCTGACTATAGTGCATAGTATCCTGGGTTCGAGCCCTGTCACTGCTTTTTATTTTCATGCTGGGCAGACCAGACTGCTGAAGGAACAGTAAAGCAAATATGAGCATGTTTACCTGACTTTGCTCAACTTTGTCCGACTTTGCCCGAACTTGCCCAACATTGCTCAACATTGCCCGAAGTTGGGCTAGTTAGCGCGGGCAATTTTGTTTACATATACTAAATAGTGGTAAAAGCTGCTTAGCACTGCTTTATATTGCTTAAAACATGGCAATCATGCCTCAGGTGGTGCTGCAGGGCTGCCTATGTCGGATGCACATAGTACACTCCCTATACATGTTTGAAAACAGGTAGTGTCAAGTTAGGCATTCCTTTTAGTTTATGTGTGAGTCAGAAAGAGGTATCATTTCCATGGTTCCTACTTAGCCAGTGTATGTGCTATGCATTGCCTCTTTGCCAAGGCCAAGGCATACTGGGCATGCCTCCTTCTGCCTACTGAGGCAGGCTCAGGTTGTTGTTCCTCCGAGTCACGCTCTGCCTGTGCTGGCCTTGGCAATGGTGAGGGGCTGTTTGGCCCTGCCCCATGCTGTTCCTGCTGCAGCTGTTTTCACATGATCATATTGGGTAGCATGGCACATACCATGACAATTTGGGTACATGTAGTTGGTGAGTACTGCAAGGCTCCACCAGATGTGTCCCAGGCACCAGAACCATGACTTGAGCATCCCAAACACATGCTCAATTACATTTTGTGTTTGTGCATGTGCCTCATTATGGAGTTCTTGTTCAGGTGTGTCTGCATTTCTGATGGGTGTCATCAGCCACGGCTCCAGTGCGTATCCAGCATCCCCCACTAGATGACCGTCAGGGATGCCCCCATTGGCAAATGTCTGGTACAGCTGCGTCAGATGCCAGATATGGGAATCCTGGTAGCTTCCAGGGCAGCCAGCACACACATTCAGTATTATGCCCTGGGCATCACACACGACCTGGCAGTTGATGGAGGGGAAGCCCTTGCGGTTGATGTAGGCCCTACCCCGCTCACTGGCTGGTGCTTTGATGTGTATGTGCATGCAGTCTATTGCACCCACTACCTCAGGATATTCCGCTATTTGCTGGAAAATACTTATATTGCTGGCCAATGCCTCACGGGAATTGGGGAAATATACTTGATCACCGACATGTGCTGACATGGCATTCAGGAACTGGTGCAGTACCCTGGATGCTGATGCCTGTGAAATCCCCATCATATCACCAGTTGGTCTCTGGAAGGTATCTGTTGCTAGTATTCTTAGATCAACACATACCATGGTTTCCACTGGGATGGGTTCCCCTCTGTTGGTTCTGTTTGTGAGGTGTGGCCTGCACAGCTCAACAATTTGCTGCAGGAGGTCTCTGCCCACTCTATAGCGCTCCACTATCTCCAGCTCATGTAGCCCCTGGTAGGTTACCCTGGGTCTGTACACTCTTTTCCATCTCCTCACTGTGGGTTGCTCAGCAGCATTCGCAATGGCACCACCCTCAGCATCTTGCACATGTTGGCTTATGATAGCAATGGCAGCTCCTAACATTTTTTTTGTCTGAGTTAAGCTTTTTAAGTTTTCACTCTTTGTATACTGCATTGTTGCAGTGTTCTTGAGAAAAACATGGGGGAATGTTGCTTGCAGAGTTTTAAGTGCTGGGCTGGGCTAGTGTACTGCCTGTGTAATTGGCTGATTCTCTGATCTATTTAACCTGGCAGCTCTGCTAGTTCTTCTTGGTTAACTTCCTACTACTTCTTTTCCTTCCTTTTCCCTTTCTGTTTCCACAAGGGGCAGTGCCACGCAGACAAGTGCAAACACGTGCAGATGAGTGCACATGCGTGCACACAGGCTTACACAGGCTTACAGGCATGCACACACGTGCACACGGTGTAAGCACGTTTGCAAGAAATTTAAGATATATGCACAGTGTACACATTCGGTTTCTGAGTTTCAGCTAGGACAACTGTAGACACGCCTCTTGCAATCCTGAGCAACTCATGGCAAACACAATCCACTCTGCTCCAATAAGCTTACAGTCTTTCAGACATACCCCCTCATGATGTCACCTATCGTCTACGCTACTACTCCTCTACTCCTACACTTACACTCTAGGGACATGGCTCACATACCAGGAAAAATTGGGATTCACTATCCTTATCCTCATTTGCATAGGATTGCCTACTAATGCTTGGTTGCATCTGTCAAACTGAACTTCCACCCTTAGCAACCACTACTCAGTAGCCATGTTGTCTTCAGCCTGCCATTCACCTGCATGGCAGAATAATCTTTTATTAAACATGCCTAGTTTTGGCTATTTTTTAATTATTTGCTGTTTTTTAAAGCACCACATGTTTGCACGGCGCTGCTCTATGCTTAAACATCGGAGATTGGGGAAAAAAATAAAAATTAATTTTTATTAATTTTCAACCTATAAACATGCCAATGGCCTTATATTTGGCCATTGGCATGCTTCCACAACTGGATGCATCCTTTATCTGGAGCTGTCATAGCTCCGTTTAGCTATTTGCAGAACGGTACTCTGTTACCAACGGAGTACATTTCTGCAAATAACACTACTCTTCCACAGACAGGTTAGTGTTTCCTGGATCACAAATTTACCTCATTTTCATAGCTTTCAGCAGCAAATGAGTTAATTTGCATACCATAACACTGTCCGTGCAAGAGTAGTTTTAGAAGCTCTCATGCACGCCCCTGCCAGTTGTTGCTGAATCGCTTGGCAGACATATTGCCTGTCTGACATCTTTCGCTACTCTTAGACTACGTGCAAGCCTTCGTGAATCCGGCCCATAATCTGGACTGTAAGCCTTTTATTTAGCAAGCAGTACCTTCATTTATCAGTTACTACAGTTTTTTATTGACTAACTACTTACTACAGATTGGTCTATATCTATATATCTCATAAGTTATGATTTTCCATTAAATTACTTGTTTGCATGTCTATTATGTTTATTTTAGCTAAAAATTGCAAATAGCAGTGGTGTTTCTTTTCATAAACTTTCTATCTGCCATTAGTAGATAAATCATGATGGCTTCTTGTGTAGGCATAATTGAATCATTTAGGAATATGTCTATAATAAACATAATTGCGTTATATTTATTAAACACACAAAACTAAAAATAGAAAAACAACCATGGAATAGCCCAGTCATAAAAAGCTATATAAAGTATGTGAGTCCTAATCATTAGACAAACTATAACATTACAACATCCTATTGAAATGAAAGGGAAAGAGGAATATAGAAAAAAACAGTGGTGGATAAATGAGATATATATGTGATATAGTTTTTACAGCATATGAGATATCCATATTAATAAGATTGGGGGAATTATATTTAAAGACTTACCCCTTTGGCACACATAATTAAACTGTTTTGCTAATTTTGTTGTAGTAATTTTGGAAGAATGTTGATGCATTGAATATAATTCTGGGGAAGTCAGATCGGCAAAGAAATTATGCTGAAACACCTTTCAACACACCTCAGAGAACTTATATATACTTATTCTGACATCACCCAACAGTGGAAAAAAGTAAAACTCCACTATCGTCGAAAGGTGATTTGGCAAAATTTCTTTGTCAAACTGACTTTCACTTGAATTGTATTCAGTGGATCAGCTTCCTCCTTTAATTTTCAACATTCAATGGTTCAGTTTCCTCATTTAATTTTCAAGTATCACTTTCCAAATCATGAAATGTTTTGCACATAAATAAATGTGTGCACAATTTAAAATTATACATACATATATATATATATATATCTATATCTATATGGGATCTGTACAGATGCTCGACTGCATCTTTCACCGAATCCTAATTTGTTGAGCATACTAGCGCGAAAATGCTGTTCACCGAAGCAGCACTTTCGCTTAAGTATGTATGTTGTTCCGGTCATACTATGGTGCAGTAAGGGAAAATTCCCTTTTCCTCACTGTAGTGCGACCTCGGAGTGAGAATATTAAAGTGGGGGGGGGGGCCCTGCATTCAAGTAGATTTTGTGTTTTTTTTTTTAACATACTTTAACGAAAGCTCTTTTTCGATGCAAGCGCTTTCGTTAAAGTGTTTTCGGTGGTAATGGATTCAGGATTTTGATCTTTCGATCAGGAGTCCTAGATATATATATATATATATATATATATATATATATATATATATATATATATATATATATATATATTTACACATACATATATACACACATATGTATATATATATATATATATATATATATATATATATATATATATATATGTGTGTGTGTGTGTGTGTGTTTGTGTGTGTGTGTGTGTGTGTGTGTGTGTGTGTGTGTGTGTGTGTGTGTGTGTGTGTGTGTGTGTGTGTGTGTGTGTGTGTGTGTGTGTGTGTGTAAAAGTGTGTATTTTATTGACTTTTTTCCATTAACAGCATTCTAATTTCACTCCTTTTATTCTCTGTGGTGAACTTTCTAATGCATAAGCTAATTTCTACTGCAGCTAATACAGTGTAACTTCAAAATGTAATTGGAGAGCAACTTTTTCTTATATTTTCAGATTTTCTTTGATGACAGCTTTTATGTAATATTTGTACTGCATGCTTCAAGAGGGTATTATTCAAATTTATCAGAGTAATGCAATTCATTTTTTTCTATGAGTTTGGAGATGAGCTCCTCAGCATGCTACTGAAGATAGAACTTGGTTAACAAATGTAAATAAATATATATATATCCAAGAAAAACAACACTGGAACTCAGTAGGAGTGTGCTGTAAACAATACAAAGTGTCGAAAATCCAACAAACAACACATAAAACATGACCAGGGCCAGCTGGTAATTTCAACGTATTTTCAGCATATGAGTCAAACGCCAAACAAAACAGCAGATGAAACACAACCTGTTGTTTTCAGTGTAAGTGTTAAATGCTCAAAAGGCAACACATGACACATCCTAGAACGGGCGTGTCATAGGTATCTCCTCAGTCTCCGCCTTTTCAAGGCGGGTTTCATAGGGAAGGCTGTATTGAGCCTTGGTTTCTGATGTGCTCGCAATTTCCCAATCCAGAACATCTCTTCTTGCTCAAGTTTGTTATTGGCATCTCCTCCCCTTTTTGAAGCATACACCATTCTCAAAACTCTGAACATGAAACCATGTCCTGTTTTGTTTGGCATTTGACTCATACGCTGAAAATAAGTTGAAATTACCAGCTGGCCCTGGTCGTGTTTTATGTGCTGTTTGTTGGACTTTTGACACTATATATATATATATATATATATATATATATATATATATATATATAGAGAGAGAGAGAGAGAGAAAGAATGTATCTGCTATCTACACACACACACACACACACACACACACACACACACACACACACACTCACAGTGCAGCAAGTGTGACTACACCTGTTTCCATAAAGTGTATGAGATAGTATATGATGGTGCTATAGTTTACCAAGGTTTTTTATATAACATCATAACAGCAAGTTAAACATTACTGCATACATTACCTGACAGCCAACTTCCTTTACCATGTAGACTTGCAACTCATGCATCTTATTTTGTTGGTTTTATAGTTCCCACTGTTCTGTCGTGTTTTTTGGTACACTTGAATTTACACTAGTCTCATATTCTGTAGTGTGCGTTGGAATAATATGGAAGTGAAATGTTTAAGAGGAAAGTATAATTGTTGTGACTAGTGATAAAAAAATAAGAAACAATACTTAATGTCAGCATACTTAGAGGCTGTAGCTTAAGAAAATACTAAGCACTAAAAGAATTTCTTAAAGACTGGAAAGTAGTGTTCATAACATCACAGTAACAGAAGAGATGCATTCTACATGCAGGACATGTAGAACATGTAAATAGCTGTGATTATGTAAAAAAAAGTCACTGTCTGGCACTAAGCTGGTTAGTGTAATGTGATATCACAATGCTGTATTACACAACAAGAATGAATCTCATCAGTGAACCCCGTGCTGCAGTTTACTTCATTCTTTTGTCTAGTGCAAGTGAACTTCTTTTTGTAGCCTTTCCACTTTCTGTTCTTGTTAATAACAGCTCGCAGCACTGAACACTTTGAACAGATGACACTGTCTTACACTGCACAGGTGTTAAACCATTTTTAGCAAATCAGAACAAAATGTAGTCATTTTCTCAAGGCAGTCTGAGTGAGAAAACTCATGTATTCTATAAATATAGCTGAGACTGCTGTTCTTCCCACTTCTGTTTGCTATTTCATTGCATCTTTATTTTACAGATATAGAGCATTTAAGGCAATATTCTCCCATTATTAGAAAAATATTTCAAGTTTTGATAGTTAATTACTGAAACTAAGCTACATTTAAAATGTTTTCATATATCATTAGGATCAACTTCAAAGTCCAAACAAAACATTGGAGTCTGCTGTTCTCAAAATTGTTTGGTCTGAGTACAGTGGTAAAGATTTTACAACCTTCATATAACTAAGAATTAAGAAAACATTACGGATTTATCTGAAATGTACAGCAAGTATTAAGTAAAAAAAGATTTTCAAACAGTTAAATAGTATAAAGAGAGCATCTGCTGCATTTGCATTTGGTGAACAATAGTAAGCCCTAATGTTCATTTCTTACTGTAGCACTTTGCATCAGAAAAAGTATATACAGACTAATAATCTGTACTTCCATCACAAATGCTTCAGTAATGACATTTACAGCATAATTGTTTTGCCTTAACAAAGAACTTTGAATTTTGTTGCATAGAACTTAAACGTTTATGGGTCTTCTTGCTGAAAATGCAACTTGGCAAATGCAGTTTAATTGACAATTTTTATGTATAACAGAGAGGACCCTAAGGATAACCATTTGAAATGTTGGGACCTACTAGAGCGAGCCCCAAAGCACACAGAGACTGAATGGTTGAAAGATTGGACATGTATATATTAAGTCAAGATGCAATTTCTAAGAATATTCCCTTTTCTCTGAGGTGTGGTAATCTCGGAGATGGTATATATAAGTTCGGGGGTACAGGGGTAGCTCCTCCCATCTGCAAAAAGACGTTTTAAAGAAAAGAGTGATTTTTGAGATTCTCTCTTCTCCTGAGTTTTTTTTTGTTTTATTTTTGGCTTTTTGACATTCTGCATATTGAGTGCTGACACTTTAATAGGGACTCAACCCTACATCCTCCTGATTCTACAAACTAAGCAACAGTCAGATAGAAATAAGTCAATGGGAATAGCAAAGAAATTAATTTATAAATAATTTCCTGAAACATGTAATAATTAATGATACACACCTCCTAACTTTAGAATTCTGGAAGTCTATAGCCATTTAACATGCATTTGCTTATAGTTGAATGTTTACCTGTTAGGATTTCTATTAGGTGATCAAAACTTTAGGTAATCAAATACTTAAAGGTTGACACCTAAACAGCAAAAGCTGTAAATATTGAACTGCCACTCCTGCAAATTCTTTCATAGGGAAAGAATTCGCTTGGCCATTTTCGCTGTTTTGGTGTCGAGCTTTAGATATTCGATTACCTAAAGCTTCAACTATGTAATATAGACCTACCTGTTATAAGTACACGTTCGCCTTATGCTACATCAATACTGCAGAAAAACTAAATTCTCAGAATTATTAACATATCCAATTGCTGACAACATCACTATGATATAATCAGTAAGGCCATTTAATTTCCTGCCAGTCCAAAAAAATGTGTATTTTTGACTTTGACCACAGGTAAATGATTAATTCAATAACCACTGTGTCGGTAATGCTGATTATCAAACCTAATTCTGCATAAAATAAATAAATAAATCATACTTCATAGACAGAACATAATTTCTACTTTGCAAATTTGTTTTTGTAAATATTGAACACGTCTATATTATCTATATACTTTTCTCTAATCCATTCCTTTCATTCTGTCCATAGTATTTTTGTGTGTTTTTCTTTGTGTAACACTGTCCTCTTTATCGCCCTACTAATTCTTATAACAACCTAAAACTATTAGTTTCTGGTTATATGAACTTTACTAATTTACAAATCTAGATTGTGTATGGTTGTACTAATTGGTTTCTTTGATACATCATACTTTTCTCTGTCATTATATATGACATTTGTTTTCCTCTGACTAAACTCATCATTGCATATAAATGACCCTGTCAGCAAAGTGTGAATACACAAAAGAGTGGCCATCACATGAGCTAAGAAAAATACTGACTAAACATAACAGCAAATGCAGAAATCAGAGACACACATAACAATGAGTATATACCCTACTCTCTACTTGATTCAATCGTTCATTATCACAAAAAAGCATGATACCAACACTTTCAATCCCCTCAGTAGGCCCACTCCCCTACTAATTATATATTAACCACTCTGAGATGGCACAACAGTGGGGAGAGGGCATATTCCCTATACCTGCTGCACTGCAATATACCACATCTTCAAACAGCAAAATAAGCTCCCACTTCCCCAGATATGCATATCACATCACTAAAACCCCTCAGCAGATACTACCTACAGCCTTAATTTATTGCTAACAAATAGTAACAAATAAACTAACAAAACTAAATAAATACTAGATCCAAGAGAAACAATTAATGACAAAATAGCAAATTTACAGATCAACAGATAAGAGACGGGGTCCTGTGATTACGGACAGTATTTGTTATTAGCAAAGACGTTGCGATATCTAAATGATACTGAATTTTTAGGGGATCCTCAAGAAATGAAGTTAACATAGCTTATTCAAGAATTGATTTATGGTTAAATATTCTTATTCAGGATTACAATTTTCGGAATGAGTTTATTGAATATTTAAAAGTTGATAAAGAAGTAGTACCAAGAATTTTGGAATATCAAAAACACCCACATCATTTTTTGATCCACCTCTTTGACCAACAGTAGTTGTACATGGTTCAAAAATGGAATCACTAGCAAAATATGCGGATTATAAGTGAAAAAACTATTTTTATGATGTGACATACATTAAATGATGTTTGGCATTTCCTATACACTGCGCCTAAATATGATTATTGTGATTTATGTCAAAGACATGTTTATAGTAATTTTACCCCTGATAGGTATGGAATAGTTCTATAAAGCATTGGTGAAGGGAATAATCTCTAGCACAGTGATACTAAGATTGTGACACAGTGCATGGAACAGGTTTTATGGAATAATTGTAATATTTTTTCTGTTTTTTGAAAATTAATTTAATAAACAGACAAAAGGGGTAGCTATGGGGCAAGTTGCAGCCCCTATATTTGCTAATATCATTTTGTTATTGTGGGAACGTAACCATGTTTTTACATCTCGGTATAATCAGTTCATTTTTGTATACTTGCATTTTTGGATGATATTTTTTATATTATGGGCTATTATGGATAGCTGACCATTTAGTATTAAATGAGTTAATTGAGAATAATACCTCTTTTCTGAGTTTTAAGCATTACAAGAATTACGACTCTATAAGCTACTTGGATGCTTTGTTAAGAAAGAATAGGAACAAACTTAACTATGAGTCTGCATTGTTTGCTGCATTTCAAAAGTTGCCACCCTTCTGTACAGAAAAAAGAACATAGTCAAGGGTAAAATAGGTAGGATATCTCACCTTGTATCTCAGGACAACATTTTTATGAAAGAAGTAGCACTTAAGCAAACATTTTTAGATCAAGGTTATCTGAATTATCTCATTGACAAAGCTTGCAATAAAATAACTTGAAATAGGAATACAAAATTCTAACGATTGATTAAATTTCCAATGAAATGCAGTGAATCTAAAATAGACAAATAGGACCATGGAGCTAAATATTAATAATAATAATAATAATAATAATAATAATAGTACTATTTCTTTCTTTCTTTCTTTCTTTCTTTCTTTCTTTCTTTCTTTCTTTCTTCCTTTCTTTCTTTCATTCATTTATTTATTTTATTTGACATTTGTTGACTGGGAAAGTCTGACTGAGCTATTGCCCTTTTTCAGCGAAGGCTTGGGGAGAAAAGCTCCACAGAATAAAACATATAGTGTTACAATTCATAGCAAATGAAATTAAAAACTGAACTTAGAATTCAGAATACAGAAATTTTTACAATATGTAACAAGATAGGAATTCAGGGTTTATACAATATAAATCAACAGAGCGAGAGAAAAAAAAAATACACACAAAAAGTGGAAATAAATATAGTTAGAGTTAAATGCACAAAATAAAGTTTAAGTATGTGATACAAGGTGCACAAGTTGTGGTAAAGTGAAGATAGCTGAATTTTGTTGTGGCAGGTTGGATATAGTTCAGCTTTGTCAGGTTATATTAAGTAGTGTGGGGAGAATTAGCAATAGATCATAGTGATAATGAGGGTAGAAAGAAGAGTGTAGGAGATATGATGAAATATGAAATAAATTAAGGAGAACTGGAGTAATGTTTTGAACCTTTTAACTTGCTTAAATAGCTAGGTGAAAGGTGAATCCCCCAAAAGGGTATATAAAAACGGAAAAAAATCTCAAAACAGTACTTGAAAAAGGGAAGTGACAACTTATTGGATGGTTAGAAATAAGTTAAGGACATGAAAAAATGTGGACACTGTACTCATTGCCGATTTGTTTATGATTCAGTTTGCATCACAGTGGCAAATTAACCTAAATTCTTGTGCCTCAATGGTAGTTTTGATTGTGGAACAAAGAAGGTGGTTTACTTGGTCCAGTGCTTATCACACCCTGCATTTTACAGTAGAAAAATTAAAAAAAAAGAAGCTAAGGAAGAGAATATACCAACATGTATATGCAATTAAAATGGCAGGTAACAGAAATGTGCAAGTAAACATGCTGCTGAATGTGACAATTTTTTATACATATTATAGAAGGTGCCTGTTTTTGAATGAGGTGGAAATTGGGGCTCAGACTTGGAAAGGAGGAAGTTATTTTTGGCAAGTTCATTTGGACACTTCAAAAGGGTGGTCACGGTGGTGCAGCGGTTCCCATTGCCACCTCACAGCAAGAGGTTCTCCGGTTTGATTCTCGGCTGGGGTGTCTTCTGTGCGGAGTCTGCATGTCCTCCCTGTGGTCGCGTGGATTTCCTCCGGGTGCTCCAGTTTCCTCCAACATCCCAAAGACATGCAGTAGGTGGATTGGACACTCTAAATTGGCCCTAGGTGTGAGTGTGTGCGTGTGCCTTCTGTGGAAGGTTGGGCAAGGTTGGCAACTCGACACTGTAAAAACTTCACTGCCAATCATGAGCGGACAGATGATCCACTGTGGCGACCCCTAACTGGGAAAAAGCCGAAAGAAGAAGTTTGGACACCTCAAATACTCCTGGTATTAATAAATAATGTTAATAGTCTCTTAGCACAGAGAAGGGCAAAGCTATAAATTGTGTTTTACCATTATAGTTTTTATGCATAAAATGTGTTAAATGTATGTTTAAAACAATATTTAATGTATGAAGGTATAGTTAGCATTTTTACTTTTTGTTTTATAGAGATGTATGTACCATGTGATATGTAAGGATAGGTTGCAGAATGACTGGATGAGCTTGATCATGTAATAGGATTGAGTTTTATCTAAACTGAACAGGTAATATTACTGTATTTTGTTCTGATGAAGTTCCCATTAAAAATGTGGGAAAAAGAGCTTAGTTAAGTTAAATAAAGTGTAACTCTGACTTCCTCTCAGTATCAATGTGCCTTTGTGATTTGAGTATATAACTGCGGTGGTGGTGCTGCGGTAGCGTTGTCGCCTCACAGTTAGACGTTGCCCATTCGATTCTCAGTTAGAGCATCTAATATGTGTTGACATGCGTGAATGGGCATTCCTTCGTTGAAGGTTGTGCATTAGGCCTGGCAAGCCAGCACGTAAAAATCTACTGCCAATCATTAGCGGATCGGAGTTCCACTGTGGCGACCCCTAACAGCCGAAAGACACAAACAAACTGAATGTCATGCAAGGGAATCAGCTGTGATTTACAACTATACAACTACTAGAAAGCTAGTATTATTGGCTGGACCCAACAGCTTTTTTCTTCAATTTTTTTTAAATTCCTAGCTCAGCTATATTGTGCTGAACTAACTGCACTTTGCAGAATGTAACACAAACCTGCAACTGACAAATGCTGGCATTTTGACTAAAGTTTTATTCCTAGTAAGCCCTGTCAGAGCCATGCTCATTAGCAGGCTGTGATAAAGGTGTGCCTCTTTATGTATGACCAAGTTAAGTTATTGTCTGCTGTTTCTACCTTCATAGAGTTCATCCAATACTTAACTGTTATATTACACGTTTTTAGCACTCACCTGTATATAATATGCTGTATGTATCGAATTTATCAATTAAAAGATGCATTTAATGGCCTACTACCAATCCTCATGTGGTAATAGCTCAAGACACGTGGTCACTGCCAATTCATCAAAAAGGTAAGTGTACTAACTCACACTAACACAGTATTAACTACTTAGCTGTCCCATTACCCAAACCTAATAAACTGCATAGTCCTGTCAGGGCCATAACCCTAACCTTAAAACTTCCATCCAGTTCTTGACTCGAGTCCTTACTCCATAACTTTAAAACTGCATTTCCCCCTTTGTTAACCTAAAATCGATACCCCTTCCTAACCTTAAAACTCTACTGTCTATCTGAGTCTTAATGTTACCAATTGCTCCCTAACCCTAAAGTCTCCTCCAACTCCCTAAACATATAACTCCCCTGTCGCTCCCTAACCCTAAACTCCCTTGTCTCTTTATTAGCTGAAATGTCTCACCTGCTCCCTAACACTAAAACTCCCCTTTAACTCCCTAACCCTAAGACCTCCCCTCTTACTCCAGAAATCTCCTTCCTGACTGCTGCCTTTATCTATACTCCCACCCTTTCTACTCCCTTTCTACAGCTATTACATCTAGGTAAGGTGCATCAGCTGCTTGGCTGAACTTGTATTTGAGTTTGAGTATGTGCAGCAAGCCATACATACTACAAGAGGCTCATGTCCTTGGCTGTGGGACTATAGTTTTCAAGTGCTTGGGACTTGAGTGCTTATAGCTCAACAGCAGTTAATATTTTGTACCCATAATGATATGTTTAAAAAAGAAGCATCTAGCAAATCAAATATCAAACCAGTCTTACATCCCTAATTTTTTGTGCTCTTGGACTAAATGGAATGTCGACCAACTTGTCTTCCGACAGGTGCCAGCCTCATATCACTTGGTATACTCAGGTAGTGATGCAACTGCCTGATGGTCATGGACAATCATCATCCATAAAATGACATTTTGATTAAATTATTAAATAATTTTCCCCTATTTTGTAATATATATTTCTCCTCAAGATAGCCCACAAATGTATGGGAGAAAAAGTGATGCTCATAAATATCCTACTCAACTACGAAAAACAATTCTCTTGAAAATACAATAGAGATGTGATACCATTAGATAGTGTCACACTGCTTTTGCCTTTTTCTCATGGGGATACTGTTGTATATAGCATTCACGTCAGGGTACACACATAATCTGAGCTGCAAAGATGTTTATCAGCCATGATGTTAAAGAAGAAAAAGGTCAGCAGTATCCTTAAACTGTGTTGGTATGTAGAGAAATAATGCTTTAAGATGTTTCTCCAGAAATGCTGCAGAAGGTTCAATCACCCCTTCCTGACATTATAGATCTCAGAGAGTAGGATACAGGCTCTTATGAATTTTGGGTTGGGAGGGTGGCCTAATGGTTAAGGTGTTTGCCTTACAAACACAAGCTGCAGGGTTTGAGTCTCACAAGGGATAATTGGCTAGGCTTAAAATGGCTCGCAAGGGCAGTTAGCTTAGTATTAATCTATGAACCTATGAACCTATGGTAAAAAAATACAGAATCTGGGATACAGGTTATCCATACCTCTCAACCTCTTAGTGCAAGAAATCTGGACAAAGCCTCACAAAATGGGGGGACAAAGGGACAAAAATAGGGACAGATTTTACATATTGTTCTTATAAACTTAGAAAGTTACTCGAATAATAGGTTTTGTGTTAGCTTGCATTTTCTGAAGGATTTGAAGTCTGAAACTCAAATGTATGTCATTACTTAGTGACTTCAATCCTCAGATCATCCCAAAGATTTGTCAGAAAATTGAACATTTTATGAGGAAACAGACCAAAAATATGACGCAAAAATCTGGACATTTTTTGAAAATCTGGACAGTTGAGGGGTATGGGGTTATCCACTGTAAGTTGGAATTTCAAAGCATGGGAAATTACACTTTGTATTACTGGGAGTGCTCAAAACTCATCTGTTATTTATTTATTTATATTTAATAAAATAAATAGTGGGATCACAGACATTTAACGCCTCCTTAGAATAATCAGTTTTAGAACAGACTGCCAGCATACCCCATTTATCTGTATTTGTAATAAGCAAACTTTATAGCAAGATTCAATAAAGCCTGTACCTGATTGTTAAGATTGTGTAATTCTGAATGCTGAAATATTTTTGCAACCAACTGGTATGGAGGTAAAAAATCTGATTTTTTGAATTTAAAATCCATGAGGGTACACCAGTGTTATAAATGTTTTGTTTTTTTGGAGCTTTTCTCCCTGGGCCTCCACTGAAAATGGGCTCATTTCAGCCCAGTGGACTTTCCTGGTTAAAAAAAGCAAATAAATCAATCTATATAATTTGGATGTATCTACCTCCAGGTAACAATACAGATTCTCTAGAAAACTTGCTTAGTCATTTCTCTACCCATCTACCCCAGGAGACCATTGTACTTGGTGACGTTAATATAGACTGGTCTTCTTGTAGTTCTCTCAACCCCACCAACCATATAAACCTCTTTGGATTCTCTCAACTAATTACAACTCCTACAAGAATCCATAAACCCACTAACAATGAAAGTACTCTGGACTGGATCCTTATTAACAGCCACCCTGAATCTTATACTCCAGGAACCCTCCCAGATGATATCAGTGACCACACACTTACCTACATTATTAAACAAAAAACCCACATTCCCTCCACACATAATCTCAAAACCTCCCGGTCAAAAAAAAGTTTTAACCCAGACAGCTTCTTAACCGAATTGCAAGCTTGTGACTGGTCACCACTAACCTATCTAGAACTAGACGAAGCAGTTACCTACTTCAACACTAAATTTCTTAATATCCTAGACTCCCATGCCCCTTATCACTCAACTAGAATAAAAACCAAATGTGCCCCCTGGCTCACAAAACAAACCAGGCAAAAGATACACTTCAGAAATAAAATCTGGGCTAATTGGAGATCTACCAAATGTCCAACAACCCACTTCCAATTTAAACAACTAAGAAATTCCACCAAAAAAGATATTCTTAGAGACAAAAAAGATTACTACCTCAGCCTCCAACAAACCAATCAACAAACCCCACAAAAATTCTGGAGTGGGATAAACAAACTTCTTCAATCAGGCCACACCACCACTCCAAACCCAACTGGTTTCAATAGTAACAACTCCAACCTGATCCCTAATGCCTTTAATAACTACTTTACAGAAGCCATTCAAACCCTGGCCAATTCTTTACCTTCTCTCACTGCTTCCCAACCAAATATCTGCAATACTTCTTTACCTACCTTTCAAATACAACCTGTATCTACATCTTTCATCTGTAAGCTACTTCAAAAATTGAAGCCTTGCATCCCTTCTGCTGACCAACTCCCATCCGAATACCTAAAAATTGCTGCTAAAGCCATAGACTATGCCATCTCTATCCTTATTAACAGATCTATCTCTGAGGGCAAAATCCCTGCTCTATGGAAGATATCCCATATCATCCCTCTACATAAAGGAGGACAATCTACTGAGCATTCTAACTATCGCCCTATTGCCCTACTGTCCCCATTAGTTAAGATAATGGAAAAAATGTATTCACAAACAGCTACTCAACCACTTATTACAAAATAACCTACTAGCAAACTGCCAACATGCTTTTAGGACGTTCCACAGTACATCAACTGCACTTCTATCCTTTACTGACTCCATAAATAAAAATCGTAACAATAATTCATATTCCTCTGCATTATTTATTGACCTGTCAAAAGCCTTTGACATGGTTAACCACAACCTACTGCTAGACAAACTAAAGGCTCACTCTCTAGCTCCTCAAACCATACAATGGTTTAGATCTTATCTGGAAAATAGACAGCAAGCAGTACTTTGGCATAACATCCTGTCTTCACTACTACTAGTAAAAATAGGAGTACCCCAGGGCTCTATCTTAGGTCCCCTACTCTTCTCCTTATTTATTAACAACTTACATACTAACATACCCCAAGCCATCTGTATTCAGTATGCAGATGACTCCACCTTAATCTGTACAGCCAAGAGTATAACCTCTCTCCACTCTCTCACCCAAACTGTTTTTAAGAAGGTTGAAGACTGGTTTATGCAACACTGCCTCCTCCTAAACCCCCACAAAAAAACAAAACTACTACCCTTTACTCCTACTCATAAATCACCTGTTCCTTCCTTCTCTATAACCTCTAACAATGGTACCAACATTACCCCAGAGTCTACAACCCGCCTACTAGGTGTAACTATTGATAATCAGCTCAACTATGATGTGCACATTAACTCAACTATTAAGTCTGTCAACAAAAAACTTGGCACCGTCTATAGAATAAAACCCTTTATTACCCCTCCTGCAAGAAAAACAATTGCCCAGACTCACCTCATTTCCACCCTTTTCTATGCCTCTGTTATATACACCAACCTATCCAAAAACAACCTCTCTAAACTCTCTACCTGTTATAATAGCATAACTAGATTCATCACAAGATCCCCCTTTAAAACTCACCACTGCCTTAACCTCAAACAGCTTGGCTGGCTAGAACTTCATAACCACATACTCTATCAACAACTACTTATTACTCAAAACATCCTATACCACCCTAATAATACCCCTATCCTCACTAATCTTATTACACCTTATACGAATCTACCTACACTACGCTCTGCTAACAAACTTCTAGTCTCCTCTAATAAAGCTAACAACAAAGCTGGGGATTCACTCTTCTCAAACACTGCAGGAAAATTCTGGAATCAGCTTCCTGCTGACTTAACTTCCCTTGCTTCTACTTCTCTTTTTAAAAAACATCTTAAAGAACATCTCAAAGCTCATTGGCTCTGTCCATGCACTAACCCAGATTGACATCTTTTCTCACTTCTATCCATAACCCTATACACTACTCCTATAACCTCTAAATCCAAATTGACTTACTACTACTGACTCTTACTCAGGAATTTTAGAATAATATATATATTCTTTTCCCTTTTCTATGACTTGCTTATACCTTCTACTGTGAGTTGTAGAATTGTTTTGTTTAATTTTCACTAAAAGTGTTTAGTTTTACAAATTTATTTTATAACTGTTCTCTGTCAGAGTGCTAACTCTGTATTGTACTTCTCATAGTTATATGCATTGTTAAATTTCCCATTTATTTGCTTGGAGCTTTTCTCCCCGGGCCTCTACTGAAAATGGACATATATCCAGCTAGACTAGCCCGGTCAACAAATGTAAAATAAATAAATAAATAAAACAAACAAACAAACAAATAAATAAATAAATAAATAAATAAATAAATAAATAATTTGCAATTTAGATTATATATGTGCCTAGATGTCAAACCTCTTTATACACCATTATTCACCACACTGGGTGGATAAGAGCAGCCCTACCTATTCTAATGGTACAAGATTTCTAGTCTATGAATTTTAATTCATTTTTATTAACCCTTTTGGAACATGCATTTACAAAGAATGCATTGTATTTTGAAGAGAAGTATGTTTTGCAGGTGAGTGGAATAGTTATGGGTATCTCCTTTGCCTCTATATAAACCAATGCATTTATGGGCTATCTTTAAGAGAAATTTACACTTGCAATATAGTGGCAATTTGTTTAATAGCTACATCTAAATGTGGTGTTATTTTTTTGTGGGTGACATTTGGTTTATATGGACAGGAAATCGGGATGAAATAAAAAAATTGTATTATCCAAATAATTCATTTGACCTTAGTTTGTCTGCCAAACATTATTTATTTGTTATGGACTTTTTATATGTTAATGTAATTAAATTGTGTGAAGTCAATATTTGCACTAAAATGTATTTGTAAACCTTTTATAATAATTCCCTGCATTCTGCAAATAGTTGAAATTGAGGCAAACCATAGAGACAATGGGTCAGGAAATTTGTAATAATAAGGATGAAATTTTAAAGGAGACAAACATTTGTAACAGTGTTTCAATAACAGGGGATGTAATCCTTGTTGCATCACTAAAAACAATACCTGACACCTCACATACACCTACAAAGAGTAGAACCCCAAAATCAAATCCAATAAGTGAAACACAAACACTGCCCTTGACTCTAGTCATAGGGGACTCCAATGTCTCACTCATCAGGATGACCAAGCAGGAGATAATGATTAGTTATCTATCTGGAGCCAGGATCCAACAGGTTACCCACACACTCAAGCCATTGCACCACAGGTGACTCAGTCACACTTCATATGGGTATAAATGATCTGAGACACACCTTCCTGGGCCATATGAAGAGAAAGAGTCCAAGTACACCAAAATCCACACATGGATGGTGAGTGCAAAGGCCAAAGTAATCCAAAATGCCAAACAAAACAGCCAGCACAAATTGGGGAATCCAAGACTTTATGAAGTCTAAAAGCAGACTGGTTTTGGCCCAAATAGCCTTTATGAATGCAGAAAAACACACACTCCCAGTTAACCACCTCTTTTATATATGATGCTCATATATTCCCCAGTAAAAATGTCAAAACAATTAAGCGATTCTTATATAAAGAAATCACTTAGACCAGAATATTCAATCACCACTGCTGGAACAAGTGTAAACAAGCATAAGTATAGTAAAAATATTTAAAAAGATTTTTGAATGCTAACATAGAAAATTAAAAAAGAAATATGTTATTAACAGATCTTAGGCCCTACTGAATCAAAATAAAGCAGACATTATAACCACCTATGTTCAGACAAAATATGTTAACTGATAGTAATTTTATATTAAAGATGTTCATTCAAACCTGGTGGGAACAGGCCCCCCCGAACGAATAATCCATGACCTTTCCTTCTGATTAAGAAGTTCATGCCACTTGGTTTTAGAAAATTTCAAACTCACAAGTTTATCAATAATAGTGAAATGAAAATTGGCCGTTTTGTGAACCAAAGTGTGTTTGTACAAAGCATTAGTAATGACCTTGTTTCTAATATTACTCAAATGTTCTGAAATACATAGTTTGAAAGACCCAGAAGTTTGACCGATGTAAAATGCAGAGCAATGGCACTCAGCCAAATAAATCACCCAACTACTACTGCAATTTGTAAAGGTCTTAATTTCAAAAACACGTGTGGTATTTTTAGTAGCAAATTCTTTGGTTTTGAATACATATTTACAAAAGGCACAATGTTCACAAAGAAAGCATCCAAATAATTTAGTACCATCTAATGTACATTGGATTTTAACATAAGAAGATGAATATCTTTTGTAAAAATTTAGGTGTCCGCCTAAAGTTACCCCTCTCTGATAAGAGAAAGCACATCTGTTGTCCAATATTCCAGCTAAATACTCAACAGATAGCAAAATGTCCCAGTGTCATTGCATTAACTCAGTAAGATGCCTAGTGTTCCTCCCTGAGGGTTGAGTGAAAGTGGCACCATTAACCACCAGTTCTGCACAGTACTGTGTGCTGCCTTTGAGGTTACAAACATAGCTTTAGAAGGCTTTGTAGTTGTCTTTTACCTGGGAGGCTATCTTGACCTTAAAATTGTTTTAGTTAGACTTAAACAGACCTCTTAGTTACCTGTTTAGTTTGATGATATATCTCTATAGGACTCTGCCTCCTAATTTTAGCCATGACTTATTTCCTTTTATTGTATATCCCATTTAGATTGGGCCCACTCCTCTATGGCATCTACTTCTTGGAAGTCAAAGCCAATGTCAGGAAACTCTGGCTGACCAAGTTCACAGATGACTGCAAACTAGGAGTAATCATAGATTCCCCCAAGACATTAACATCCTCATAAAACACCACCTAATAGTTGACTAAAGAGTCAGGGATTTGGGAACACATGTGGATAGTAACCTGGCCTTTGACCAACACGTGGCCAAGGTATTAAGGAAATCATTATATGTCACTCATATTATAAGTAATGGCATGGCATCTAGGTTCAGGAAAGTTATCATGCCACTTTATTCGGCCTTCATCAGACCCATTATTGAGTATAATGCCCTGTTTGGCATGTACCTGACCAGACATATGCAACAAATGGAATGCTCACAAAGGTTTCTTACCAAAAGAATCCAGGCCATAAACATAATATCCTATGCAGATCCCCTTCAAGCTCTCTCTGTGTACTTGGTCTCCTACAGACTACTGAGAGGTGATCTATGCCTGGCATACAAGGCATCCTTGGATCCTGCTGTGATGGGCCTTTTACAAATCCAAAAAATGAGCAAATATCAGAACTACTAGTTCAAAGGATTTAAATTTTGCTTGCAACATAAATAATACAAATTGGAGACAGTTGTATCTCAGAGAATCCGCATTGTCTGTAATACGATCCCCATCCATGTGAAGCAGAGTTCCTCCAAAAGCCTGTTCAAATGTAGCCCAGCTCAGTAGGGCAGCAAATTGGAAATTCAAAACGGGTATGGAATCTACGTCTCGGATACAGGCAGTCAGAAAATCATGTCCAGACTAATACACTACCTCTATATAATCTATAGTGATGTCCAAACAAACATATTCCCTCTATATAATCTATAGTGATGTCCAAACTAACACACCCCCTCTATATAATCTATAGTGATGTCCAAACAAATATACTCCCTCTATATAATCTATAGTGATGTCCAAACTAACACACTCCCTCTACATAATCTATAGTGATGTCCAAACAAACATACTCCCTCTATATAATCTATAGTGATGTCCAAACAATCATACTCCCTCTATATAATCTATAGTGATATCCAAACTAACATACTCCTCTCCGAATATAAACAACCAAAATACAAAAACTATAGGGACACATTTGGGTTTCACAGTTAGGCTTATAAAGGCCCTAATTGTTGTCAGTCTTGTATACAACTATGAACCTATGAACCTATTACTTTGGCAGAACAGTAGCCAATAATACTTCCAGAACTAATGCACAAGTTTATCAAAAAACAACTGATGGCAGTTATAAACCTTCCATTAGACTGTCACTACGTTCACTCCCAATAGGAAAACTTTTCAGAAACATTGGCATTTATTGACCACAGGTCATTTTTTTAAGAATATTGTGGGCAATAATTGCATTTTTGGTTACTGAAGAGGAAAGACAAGAGGTCAATATATTTCCAATTACAAAACATCTTACTGTTTTATTTGTTTATCCTGTGGCAATTGTACCTATTGTGATTATCTTTGTAAAACCAAACATTTTTCTTCAGTAAATAACCACAAAGCATTTGAAATTCACAGAGTGATTACATATAACAGTGCCTTAATGATTTATATGGAAAATGTATTTCACTCTGTTCAAAGAACATAAAAAAGAGAAAAAAAAAATGAAGATAAGCATCACTAAACAGAGACATTATGCTGAGTTTCCATTACAATAATAAGGACCCTGAATTTTAAATGTCCAAATTTGATTACTGTACAGCCATTAAAATTATTATATATTTTTCATGCTTATGTGTTTTATTTAAGCAGTATCCCACACCTGGATGTGAGTAATGCTGGATTTACCCACGGTTGTCTTTGTTTGGCCACTCGGGCTTCTCCCTCGTGACCAAATCACACCAACCGTGGGTAAATCCAGCATTACCCACACCCAGAATTGAGTTATTGCTATTATACAATGACATTATTTAAGAAACAAAATGCTTACTTTTCTTAAATAATGGCATTGTATAATGCCTCCGTGCTGCCCTTCTGCAGCTGTCTGGTATTCTGCGTCAGTTTTGATATACTGCGCATGCGTATGCTTATGCAGTACATCAGAGCTGTGGGTGGAAGCAATGGAGAAAGCCAAATCTCCGTTGCTTTTTACAAAGTGTCTCGCTATGTTAAAGGAGTTTAACATAGCAAGACAGCTTTAAAAAAAACCAACAGAGAATTAAACAGCAGAAGCGCTGCTTAATTAGTGGAAAATAATGGAAGCCATTTTGATATCCCCACTCTGGGACAGTAATCATGGAGCCTCAATTCTCACCAATGACACTGGAGAAAGATGTTCACTTGGAACAAAAATGGATACACTCAGTATTTCCAGATGCAGCTCTCTTCATCAAACACAATTTCCCTTAAGAGCACACAGGGAACACAGTCAGGCCGGGGCCAGGTTTCTCTCTTTGTCCCTCCCCAGGTCACAAGGAAGGGTCCCCACTAGCAGAGCTGTAGTGTTAAGTCCTCTGCCGAGTGTCCAAGCCAAGTCCTCTAGCACCCTCTCTCTGAAACCAGTTCTTCGTTTCCTTGATCCAAGTAGCTGACACACACACACACACTTTGAAATTTAAGTTTCACACTCATAAGCACACACCTGAGAGAGGCTGGCACAGATTTATTAGTTATGCCCCTTCTGCCAAAAATATAAGGCAGTTACAATGCTGCCAGACACTCCAAAATGAGATACCCTAAGGCTCTTGCAAATGTGTCCAATTATACTGAATGAAAGTAATATTAATACAAATGGTAATGTTGACCAAAGAGCCAGGATTTCAGGGGTGGCCAAAGTGTCACCAATAGAGATATGTACTCTCAAAGGTTAAACTATTCTCTAAAAGACCAGTCACAATGAAAAATGTAAATATATTTAATTATAAAATAACATGAAAATACTAAACATCTATTTACAATAAACACCAGAGTTTCAGAAACAGGAAATATTAAAAAAATAAAACAGGTGGACAGGTACACACAGTTAAAGAAAAACAATAGTTAACTAATCTCACTATATTTTCCTGACTCATCTAAAGAATTATTATTCCCTGGTTGTTTACTAGAGCAAGGCAAGATAAAGTAGGTGAGAGATCATTCTTTGTCAGGTTACAAAAACAGAGTGCTCTGAGACTTCAGTCTCACCTATTATTAAAATTATTTGCGTGCATCTGGCCATCTGACTTCTTGTTCCCATGCAACTGCCATTGCTAGAAACTGCCAGTATTTTGTACCTATGTGTCAATAATACACACACACACACACACACACACACACACACACACACACACACACACACACACACACACACACACACACACACACACACACACACACACACACACACACAGGGCCTTGCTATGATCTGCTGTAGATCTTGGAAGTCATGCTACCATAATACACTTCCACTCTTCTTACAGGAGCTAATTAACCATACTTCTTACAAACACTGGATTTCTGGCTTCATTCAAAACTGTGAGATAACATCTTTATGGCCTAGGCCCAGTAACTTAATTTCTTACTATTCTTACTATTTTCCAAAATCAGGTGTACTGATATTAACCTCTTATCTTCCTGTATCCTCTGTTAAAACACATACATTTAAACAGTTACAATAATACACATATATTTCTGTTTCTGCCCAGCAGGGCACACTGTTGGTACACTTTTAACCAAGCAGCTTTACAAATACATTTTTCAACACAAGCATCTGTAGAAATTGATTTGATATACAAACGGCATGTAATTCTTTACAAAATTCCAGCTAGCTCTGCTGGCATATGTTATACATTCATTGCCCTATTTCTTCTGGCATAGCTGGCAATACCTCACATCATCACAGCCATTATCTCCGTTACAGTCCCATCTACACAGCAGCTTAATAATACTCCTGAGGGCATTATGAGCCTTCTACAATCAGAGTGGAGGTGTACAGGTTAGACACTCTCTAAGGTTAATTAGCTGTGAACTGAGGATGGAGCTAGGAACTGAACATTTTATTTAAATAGTAGAATAAAACGTTTCAAGGCTTTACTGGAAAAATTAACTCAGACTCTGCTATAGATTGCTGTGAGGGAAAGGTTAGTTTGTTGTTGCTTTCTTGTCATTCTTTTGTTTCATTGCCTTCTTCTATTTTGCATATCATGTATCTTCTTTATACTGTGTTTTACTTGTATTCTGCTTTCAATTGTATATTTAAACTAGGAAAGAGACCACAGCTGTATCTACTGTGTGTCATACAGGAATTACCCTTGAACTGTGGGTGGAGCTAGGAACTAATCTTTCCACTTAAGAAAGTCACACAGAAATTGAATTTTCCCCATTCTCCCACCCTGGAGTTGTCTTTTTAAACGGAAAGGAAAGGGGGGTACAAGAAAGCAGGAAAATGAGAAAAGCAAGTAGAAGCTTACACATAATTGCAGCATTTGTAGAAGTGTACAATATGAGGAAGAAGGGAAACTTTTTGTAAGTATACTTCCCCCTTTTATCAAGAGAAGGTAAGATAGGGAATGGTGAATGGAAAAGCAGAGTAAGAAGGGGGATCTAGGATATTGTGCATGGGCAGACAGCCAAACGTGGAACTGCATATAATAGGATGTGGAGACTCGAGGTGGAGAGAGACAAATATATGTTAGACAAATGGTGATGGATGGGTTAGACAACACACAGTATATGATATGAAACAGAAAAAAAAGAAAGTAGCACACATAGCTATGAATAGGAATGGATACAAGCAGCTGCAGTGTAAAGGATGCACCCCCATATGATGGATCACAGTGTCCTGTGATCTGAGCCATATCTTCCCCTAACAGACTGATAGTAGATTCTGGTCTGTTGAGTGAATCTATCTATTGCTTCATAAACTGCAGCTTCAATCACCTGTTCCAGCTGTAACTGGGCCACCTACGGCAATACAGTTGAGCTACCTGCTAATGAGGAGACCTTTCACCCCCACTTCTGGTGAAGCAGTCATAGCTTTAAAGGATCATGGGTATTTACTTGGCTATTGATCCATGAGGATGTTTTGAGGCTTATCCATGCATTCAAAAGAAGTCTATAGTCCTTGTGTTATAAGTATAAATAACACAGAGACATTGTATTTTAAGAACAAATAGCCCAGAGTTGGGCAGACAATTACATGTTACAAATGTCCATAATGAACAAAGGTACTAAACCAGGCGTAAACTTGTAGTTTCCCATCCATTTGTACAGACTATGCTTGAACTGAGTAAGAGACATACTTTGCTTGATGTAGAGAGGAAGATGATTTCAGAGTAGGAGAATTCTCTGTGATACATATCTGTCCCTCAAACATGTTCTTTTTATGTTCTAAAAGATATTAAAATGTTTTAAGCTGGTGTTTATTCCACCATTAGACTTTTCTATATGCAGTAGGTCTGAAAGGTTGAGGCTTTGTAAGAAGCAGAGATAACTCCTCAGTAGCCTGTAAGATACAGAGAAAAGGCTGGCTTTAAGATGGTGAGTCTAGCTCTTATGATTTAGGTCCTTGATTTTCTAGCTGAGACAACATTTTAGTCATTCAAGTTCATCCTTCTAATGAACCTCACTAACAACCTCAGCAGATAGGGCATGATAGCAATACTTGTAAAGTAGATCTATCATTCATCCACAAAGTAAGGAGATGAAATAGGAAGAAAGTCATAATTACATCTTTCCCAATATCAGACTAATAATTTAAAAGATATGTCAGCCCTTGTGATATACCTCTAAACGGTCCAGAATTTTAAAGTATGTTTGGATTTTTGTCTCATATTTTTCGTCTATCCCTTATAAAAGTTGTGCTGTTCTGGAAAATCGATGAGAATTGTGGTTACTAAATAATGACTGCCATTTGAGCTTCAAACTTGATATCCTTCAAAAAGTGCATACTAGTGAAAAAGCTGTTATTCTAACAGCTTTCTAAGTTTGTAAGTGCAGTAGACAATATTTTAGTTTAAGGTGCACCATTCCCTGGCCAAGCCAGCAGTGGGTGGGGTCAATTGACTGGCAGGATAAGTCGAGTGCAGTTTTGAGTGACAGCAGCATACCCTGTAAAGAAACGGCAACTCATGCTAAAACATAACTGACATTTCTAGTATCTCTAAGTTCCTGATAAAAATAATTTCCTCCTAGATGCTTGTTAAAAGAGTTAGCTTTAAAATGTGTGAATTATATGTTCATTCATTTTACACCATTTACAGGTAATACTTTTAGCAAGCACAATTTTGATCAATTATTCAACATTATTTTGCTACTGTTATTTTATTATATTTTGTTCCTTTTGCATAAAGTAATTACATTCAGTGTTACAACACTTATGGATGGATGTCCATTGAAATAAATACTTTGGTTTGAGAAACTGTTTGGTTTCCTGGCATGTTATTTTGCTCCTTTCACTGTTATTTATTTAAGTGGACAGAAACAGCAGTGTACATTGTGTTACAGAAGGGGTAGGATGACACAATGTGATCTGCCATACAAGATAAAGCATCCTAATCTAAAATATTACTGAGCAGTATTCAGAATCTGTGCCTAATTTGTGGCCTTTGTGTCTCTGTTCTTTTTTGGCTTTGTCCAGAATTCCTCTCCTAAGTGCTTGACAGATATGTCTCGTGGTGAGGACTAACTGGCTGACTACAAGCCTTGCCTGTTTATGAAGGTAACAAGTTTGCATCAGTTTCTGCTCATGCTGACAGAGACATCAGGAAATCATTATATTTATAAGGTGACATGTAGAAATGTAGATACAGTTTTGTAAGTATTTCTCATATTAGCTGTATGATAGGCAGTAGGCAAGTATATGCCACCTGCACATACCTTAAAATATATAAAGTGAATATGGCACAGGTATACTTAGGGGCACACCATGTAGTGCGATTTCTCTGTCATGTGATGCAGCTTATCACATTCCTCGCAATGTGATGCAGCTCATCACATTCCTCGCAATCATCACCACTACCGTGGCCTGACAAGGAAGATCTAGACAACAGCAATGGTTTAAAGATATAAAAAAGGGCAAAATCTCTGTCTCTGTAGTGTAAAGGAATGAAAGTCTAAGTACAATTTGTACATTGCAAGCTTAACAATTGCCTTAGGTATTGCAGTCATCAGACATAGAGTCTTGAATGGCTACAATGGCTGCAGGACTGTGGGATGTAGGCTTGGCATCCCTTAATGGTGAAAGTAGCCACCAAATGTGAGAGGGAGTGAAAGTACACACATGACATTGGAAAGGCATAGAACACCCTCAAGGTAATGTGGGGGTTTATATCAACAACTGGGAGCAGGTTTAGGGACTTAACCACAAAATACCCAATGACTATCTGTATGGCAACATGTGAGGAAAGGGCAGGCTTATGGCTGAAAAGCAACTGGGAGAAATAACATTATAAACAACAAGGAAATAAATAAATGCATACTTAGGACATCCCTGCCTAACTTCTGCTTACTATGCACGAGAGTCATTGAATGCCTTTTTATGCAGGCCATTAAACATTGCCTTCAATGCTCCCCCACACAGATAAACCCAGGTGTGCAGACCCAATCAAGTCATATCAGAAATCTACTTCTCATTCATGCCTGTATCACTTTTTTGTATCTTTCCAGTTACCCCCCATAGGACCTTGTGGCATGCAGACCATTTGGGGCCTGACTTCTTTAACTAAGCATCTTACCAGCAAATAGTAAGCAATACTGGAAAGGGCACGGGCTTATTAACAAAATAACATTAAGACTGTTAATATTTAATGTCCTGCAGCAGAGAAATTAATAACCGTTTGTAACTTATTATTCATGTGAGGTTCTCCCGTTCGATTCTTGGTTGGAGCACCTTCTGTGTGGAGTCTGTATGTCCTCCCCGTGATTGAGTAATGTTAAAGACATGCAGGTAGGTGTGTACGTGAATGGGCGTGTCTTCTTTGAAGGTTAGTTGGGCTAGCAACTCAGCATGGTATAAATTCACTGCCAATCATTAGCGGACGGGAGTTCCGCTGTGGCGACCCCTAACCAGGAAAAGCTGAAAGACTTTTATTCATATTTTCATATTTACCTTCATATTTGTATAACTGGGAAACGTGCATGCTGTTGAGGGGTATGCTGTAAAATGCCATTGCAGGAGGCAAGAAAATTCATTGTCAATACCCATTTATATCACACTGTACTGGAGATATTGTTACTTGTTAGTTAGCAATCATGAAAATAAGCAATATTTCCAGATCCACTTAATAGTTCAAAAAACAAGTGACTTACAGACTATTGCATGGCATGAGGGAAACTTAGATATTGGTGAAGAAAACTTTAATTGATATCTGCAATATAAGCTGCACATCTTGAGAGATATTCACTTTTGTTTGTATTGCTAATGATACAATTAAGAATATGTTTTCATATTTTTGTAAATATCTCAATAAGTATTCCCTCATAGTACAATTAATTTCTTGTTGTCATGTTTTTTCAGATCCACTTAATAGTTCAAAAAACAAGTGACTTACAGACTATTGCATGGCATGAGGGAAACCTTAGATATTGATGAAGAAAACTAACTGATATCTACAATATAAGCTGCACATCTTGAGAGATATTCAGTTGTGTTTGTATTGCTAATGATACAGTTAAAAATATGGTTTCATATGTTTGTAAATATCTCAATACATATGCACTCATAGTAGAATTAATTTCCTCTTGTCACGTGAAAGCTTATGTCTGGTTAGCAAGAGTGTTATAAGAATATATTTCTAAGCTATACAGTTTCTAAGATATGACAGTTTGTTAGTGAACATTTAGCAAACTATTTAATTCTGAGCTTGTATGTTTTGTAATATATTATAATATGTATGGAAAGCTTATGAATATGCTGCCTTTTATCATTGCAAAGAATAGTACTTACTGATAACATTATTATTCATTCAATTTTGATAGCTTTTATTGCTCACAAGATATTTACTTTTGATTATCTTACAATTTTTTAAGTTGATTTTTCAGAAAATGCTCCAGAATGCTAGGATGTATGTAGGCTGCTAAAGATGTGACATTCCACACCTCATAGGTGTTAATGATCTAATTGCACCTTGATGGGGGTACAAGAGGTACCCCCTGAAATGTTCATGAAGGAGGTAAAGCATTATCTTGGTCTCTTTCTTGCATCATGCAGACATTTCTGCTGGGCTGCAGCCAAAGCTACCATACTCTTGATGTTCCTCTGAAAATAGAGCACTTTTCCTGAGCAGCAAGTTTGCTGTTTGTGAATCATGTCTACAAACATGATTCTTGTAATATGGCTACTGGCAAAATAGCACACCAAATGTATGTACACTGGTGTCCAGACTATGAACTGCTCTTGGTGACTATAGGTCATAGCAGGCACCTTATGCTGCTGGTGCATCACACTAAACTATACTGATTCTTAGATATTCATTTATCTTCATCTAATTTGTTTACATGCTAAGCAATTATGTACAAAACCTGAGGAGTCGGAATGGACACTGCCATTTTCTAGGCTAAGTCACCCAGCTTTGGGAAGATCAAATGCACATTCTGGCAGCGCTATTAGCAGGTATAGCTCTATAGGCTGTTAGGAGAGTCATATAGTGCCTATGCAGAACTGTTCACAGAAACCCTAGACAAGCATGTTAAAAGCTGCATAGAGGCATCTGTACCCACCAAGAAGATATACAGAACTAACTTAAATAACAAGCTATCCTGGTCGAATCACAAAATCAATAGGTTGTATAACAGAAGGAAGAAAATCATGGCAAAAATTTGGAGGTGCAGCACCCAGCAGGACAAAAGCACTCTCATCAAACCAAACAAACAACTCAGGGGACAGATAATGTCTACCAAAGCCAGCTTTGAGGTAAATTTGACTTCCCAGGCCAAGGACAAGCACAATGCAATGTTTAGCTATATCCAGAACCTCAAAGGCAATACAGAACTGTGTGCAGAGCTCATTGTAAATTGAGTCACCTATACTGAGCCAGAAGATAAAGCAAACCTACTAGCTGACAAATTTAGCTCCAACTTTACCCCTCTCTCCCCTTCAACCTTCCCTCAGGAAATACCATCAGATATAACTCCCCCTATTATAACTAGGGAACAGGTACTTAATGCTCTCTCTAATACCAAGGACACTGCATCAGTGGGCCCAGACAACATCCCAGGATGCCTTCTAAATAGCATGAAACATGACCTATCATGGAATCTGGAATTGCTGTTTAACTGTTACCTCCAAACAGGCTTCATGTCTCATGAACGGAGAACAACAGTCATCTCTCTCCACAAAAGTGGGCCATCTACAGACCCTGGAAACTACAGACCCATAAGTCTCACTAGTCTTATATGCAAAGACATAGAAAGAATGATCATGGAAATGATCAATAATTATATAGAAAACCTTCAGACACTGGACCCAATCAGGTTATGCCTACTCAAACTAGTGGACCTACTGTGAGAAGGTCTTGGTTTCCAAAGCAATGGTTGAGGGCGAAATGGCCACACTGCCTACCTTGACCTTGCCAAGGCATTTGAAACAATACCCCACTCAGGCACTGTTGACAAACTGAAGAGGTTAGATAAAAACTTGTATGTTACCTGGTGGATAGCCAACTTGCTCACAGACAGGACCCAGGAAGTAAAAACTGGGGAGTCCATCTCTTGAAAGAGGCCAGTCAGAAGTGGAGTCACTCAGGGATTGGTCCTTGGACCCCTCTTTTTTGGCATATACTTCTGTGAAGTCAGGCCAATGTCAATGGCCTTTGGCTGACTATATATGAAGATTATTGAAAATTAGGAGCTGTCATTGAATTCCACACTGACACAAATGTTCTCTAGGAAGGGCTGACACAGACGAACAACTGGTGTCAGAGCCATGGCCTAAAACGAAATGCCAAGAAATGTATAACAGTATCCTTCAGGAAGTCATCCGCCCCTGATAACTATCATATTTACAACATAACCCTTAGAGCTGACCCAGTAGTCATGGACTTAGGGACACACATAGACAGTAATCTATCCTTTGACAATCATATGTCTACAATAGTGAGGAAATCATTCTATGTTGCACAATTTATAAACAAAGGTATGGCATCTAGATCCAAGAAAGTTATTGTTTCACTGTATTCAGCATTCATCAGACCTATCAATGACCCCTTTGGTATGTACCTAACCAGGCATATCCATCAAATGGAATGTCCACAGAGGTCCTTCGCTAAAAGAATACATGGAATGACTAAAATGCCCTTTGCAGACCACCTCAAGGTCCTGTCCCTGTATTCTGTCTCCTAGAAGCTGTTGATGGGAGATTTATGCCTCACATACAGGGCATTGTCAGACCCCCACTCTGATGGACCTCCTACATATCCACAAACAAACAGCACCAGAATGACCCATTCAAAAGACTTAAACATTGCCTGTGACATAAATTGGATCTTCTGGAGAGACAGGAATGTATGCCAGAGACTACCCCATCTCTGGAACAGACCTTTGATCCATGTGAAGCAAAGTTCCTCCCTACCCCAATTCAAGTGTAACTTGGACAATTGGCTGAGGAACAGGAAATTCATCACTGGCTTGGCACCTATGTCTCTAATGGACACAAGCAACCTGTCAATACTTCATCTCCCAGGCCCCTGCTTGTAAATGTTTTATCTCCCAAAGCCCTGCTTACACTTATCAAGGGTACCTGAACTTGTTAGAGATTTGGATGGATGGCGAGGCCCTTGTGGCCATTAGCCTAGTAAACACTTATGAACCTATGAAGCTATGATTGTGATTGAAAAGCTTTTTCCTATAACTTCCAATATTATTTCGATCACAATATCTGGTAACAAATGGCGGCCTGTATATGTGAAATTCTTGAAGAAAGCAATGGCAACAAGGCAGGTAAGAGTATCAGGACAACCTGTCCATACACATGCCTGTCATTTGTGTGATACTGTTGTGGCCTATCCATTGTATATGTTGACCCATGGGGGTTGGGACAAACATACTAATATATATCAATATTTTGGACACAGGCAATAACGTCCTTCTATTCTGACAATATACCGAAACAGTTATTACCATAATAAGTGTCCAGCCTAAACTAAAGTAGTGATTGTTTTAATGTAATTTCTATTCCATGCATTAGCTACTCTCTCAGAGAACCAATTAGTACACTTGTCGTTCCTATAAAGTCTTCTCCATAGGTTGTCTTATGATTCTCTACTATTTTTGATAACCTCAAACATTCCCAGAGGCAGTCGTTTCTAAATGTGCCATATACTTGAATTACATCTCCTCTTAAATACATATACGATACACTATACAAGTTCAGATATTTTAGTCTTTCATAACAACTTACATTTTTACATCCATGCAAGCTCTTAGTATATTCCCGCTGTACTCTTTCCAGTTTACTCCTGCTTATAAGGTTTACTTACCATAATTTGAGTAATGTAACTAACAAACAATGATTTCATCCTTTCTGATGAGCTACACTTTATAAATCTTGTTATACAACCACAGTTCAAGAACTATCATTAACCAATTGATTGATATGATTAAAAAAACTCAAAGCTGATTCTACCCATACACCCATGTCATTAAATGAATCTACAGTTTTAATAACTGTGTGCTGTAATAAATATTCACCTTTCAATCTATTTCTCCCAGATATCATATGCTTAGTTGTTGATGAGTTTATCAGCATATTATTCTTCTGTGCCCAAATGGTCAATTTGGGCGGGTTCTTTTGCAGACATGACCTATCTGTAACACATGTAATCAGTTTACATGTTTTCTAGTCATTTGCATACAGACTGTAGAACGCCTCAGATGAAAAAAAGATAGATCTGAAAGACACAATCTAAAAAAAAATGTTTGGGCCTATGATAGAGCCCTCTGGAACACCATGACTATAACCAAGAATTTCACCTGTCCAGTTGCTGTATGATACTTGTCATGTCCTATTTAAAAGCCATGCAGCTATCCATCTTATCAAGATCATGTCAATACCTAGTTGTTCTAATTTATTGACCAGTGGTTTGTGTATGACAATATCAAATGCTGAAGTTAAATATATATAAATTTCAACACAGCAAAATTTTTCATTTATAGCTGTTATAATATCATTATTCAACGTCATGTTAAAGATGGTTATTATAGCAATAACCCACAGCTGGGTGTGTATAATGCTGGATTTACCCACAGTTGGCTTTGTTTCTCCCTTGCAACCAAACAAAGCCAATTGGAGGTAAATCCAGCATTACCCACAACCATCCATCAGTTATTGCTATTAACCAATGACATTATTTAATAAAAAATTGCACGCATTTCTTAAATATTGCCTTTGTATAATGGTACTGTGGTGTTCTTCCACATATTTTTTTGGTATCTTGTGGCTTTCTTGATGTACTGCACGTGCACATGGGGCTTACTTTCCCATGCTTACACAGTACATCAGTGCTTTGGAAAGCAAGCAAGAAACAAAAACTGTAACCTTTGGACAGTTTCAAGGGAATGAGTGAGACAGGAAATTACAAAGAAAATCAGGTATGTCACTTTAGTTTGGCAGAAAGTACCTGAATTTCCTTGTATTTTTTCTGCTTTCATATGTACCTCTCAACCTCTTACCTCAAGAAATGTGGAAAAAGACATAAATACATTAGAAAACTGCAAGAATATATGTGCACCGTCTGAAGGAAAGAAAGTCTGAAACTGAAACTGAAATGCATGTCATTATTTAGTGACTTCGCTCCTCAGTGATTTGTCAGAAAACAACTTTTATGAGCAACTTCTTCTTCTTCTTTCGGCTTTTCCCGGTTATGGGTCGCCACAGCGGATCCACTGTCCACTCATAACTGGCAGTGGAGTTTTACAGCATTGAGTTGCCAGCCCGGTGCCCAACCTTCCACAGAAGGTGCACACACTCACACCTAGGGCCAGTTTAGAGTGTCCAATCCACCTACTGCATGTCTTTGGGATGTGGGAGGAAACCAGAGCACCTGGAGGAAACCCACACGACCACAGGGAGGACATGGAGACTCCACACAGAAGGCACTCCAGCTGAGAATCGAACCGGAGAACCTCTTGCTGTGAGGTGGCAATGCTAACCGCTGCACCACCGTGGCCACCCACTTTTATGAGCAACAAAGTCACTAAATAATGACACGTATTTCAGTTTCTCACTTTCTTTCCTTCAGACTAATGCCTCTGCCATATACCAATAAAAAAAGTCTGGCCGTTCAATAGTATTTCAGCAACCAGATTTTTTATGCTTGATTTACAAAGAGCATGCCTGTTGGGCTGTCCAATCATCTTGCTCATGTTTGAATAGTAATGAACAGTCGTTGTATAATAATCTATTTTTAAAAAATGCATCACATGTATACTGACACATTTTTTCAAGACCCAACCGCTCCAGTTCTGATGATATTTTATCCAATATAATCATCTCCTTTATTTTTCTAGAACACGAGTTTATATGAGCTGTCCCACTTCTTTTTCCCCTTAAAGATAGGTTTAACAAGTACCAAATCCAGTATCCAAATCTTGAAGAACCTCCCCATTTTTAAATGACCTAGTGATTAACAGATAAAATGGTACTGTAAGTTCATGCCCGAGGGTTCTAAGGTCATTATTACTAATTCAATTTCCTCCCTGTGCTTCTTCGGGTCCAGTTTGTGCAATTCTTTTTCAATATAATCTAATTTTATTTCAGTATCTGCCATTACTTGGATGTTACTATGGAAACTGATCACCACCTTTGTGGAGACAACCTGTATTGCATAAGATTTATAAATATATCCATAATCTGTTATGTCTGAGAATAAATTTTACAATCTATACACAGTTTACCAATTTGTATGTCATTACTTCTACTACATCTTACGAATCTATTCAATATATTCCTATCATGCTCAATATCTTCATATAATTTTTTCTTCAATTTTTTATCTTCTCATACTCTATTTAATTTGCCTGTCCAGCTTGTGTATTTCAGTTTTCAAAGTCATTTCTTATATTTTTTGTATCTCACATTAATCAAGTATCTTGATCTTATGGAAAGATATCCTCCTTAAGTTGTGTGCCTAAATCCTGTTTAAACATTTTTTTAAATTGTTTTGCATTCAAACAATTTCTCTTTCAAAACTTGCCATATCCCTTCTGCTGTTTTTTCCAGTGAACTCACCACTCCAATCAGTTTTTTGCATATTGACTGTTTTGCTTCCATATAATCTATTAATCTTCTAAGCAATGGAGTAGATTTCAGTTTGGCAGAATTATCTAGCAACAATTTAACCTTTATAAACCCCTGATCACTGCACATCAACTGTGTTAAATCATGACACGAAGTAACAGTAATTTCTTTAGGAACACAATGTCAACTACATTCTGTTCCCTGCCAGACTTTTTTACAATCTGTAGTAACTGTTGCTCCTGAACATATGTTGTAAGTGATTTCCCTACAAATGTTGTTGAATCAATATTATTCCAGTCACTTTCTGGTAAATTTAATTTCCCAGCAACTATTATTCTTCCATCCAGTGCTTCATTCAAGAAATGTATGAATTTCTCTAGGTCATCAGCACTTAACTTTGATGGTCTATACACTCCTACAGTCGTTATATATCCCAGAGTTGTCATCACCGAACACGTAAGCACAGGTCTCATAATCTTTAATCCCTATCATAACACCTTCACCTGTTTTGTTTTTTTTTTTTTTTTGTTAGAATGTCTGTTACAGTAAAAACATTTATTCCTTGAAATAAGTGGTTTCCAGTTATTGTTTTTAACCTTGTTTCACAAACAATAGCAACATCAATCTTGTCAGAATGTAATCAATTCTTCAATAAAATGTTGCTGTATGTGAACTATTAAATTTTTGACATGGCAAAAATCTTGCCTTGTCTTGTGTTTGTCAAATATTGCAATAAATCTGCTACAAAAATTCTCTTCCCTTTCTTGACAAGTGCACAACATCCTGTCTAAACACATGTGCCCTAAATTAGACTTGGATGCTCTACACAAGTCCATTTTTTAAATGGACCATTTTTTCATATAGGTATTTGTCTAAAAAATGTTTCATTCACAGTGATTTGACACTCCTTTCTATATGTGATTTGTGAAAAATAGGACCTAGCACCTGCACAAGCTATGCTATCTATGAGGGCTGTACGTTCTCGTCTAACAATGAGATAGTCCTTGCAGATGAGATAATTTGTATCAACATGAATAAAAACAGATGTATACTTCTTTGCATAAAGGTATTTGAAGGCCTGTCTCACATCCTGTATTTTAGCACCTGGTAAGCATAACACTATTCAATGTTCACTATCTTCTCTGCAAATGTAAGTATCAGTTCTCCAATTACAAGTATATCACTTCTGACCAGATCTGATGAATCTTCAGCTTCTAATTCAATAATATCTGCTCTATCACTTTTTACAAAGAAATGACGTTCATCACCATTAGCTTTATTAATCCCACTTTTTTCAGTGAGTATTACATTTGCAAGCATACACTTCTCATCCAGCTGGTTTTGTACATCCACAGCTTGAGCCATGTGATCAACATCTATCTTTCTCCTCTGTTTTTTTACAGTAATGTTCCTCAGTCCTTCCACGTTCAGTTTTGATTTCTTCCTTGCCACCTCCCTTTGCCTCTTTTTTTTACCTTCTCTTTTGGAAAAATGATGCTTTTTTCTGTAGACTGGAAGTTTTCTGATATTATAATGTTATTATTATCTGTAATTTGTGTATTACATAACAAAGCAGTGTCCTGATTGAATGCATTCTCTTTCCTTTACAGTCATTAATCAGTTTCTTTTTCTTCCTTGTTATTTGTTGTGAGCTTCTTCCTTTCTTTCATTTCTACTTTCTTTTATATGCTCCAGATCCTGAGATTGCTGTATCCTGAAGTCCCAAGTCATCATCGGTAGTATCACATTTAATAGGGGCTGAGTGATATATACTGACAATAGACACATCCCTTCCTAAACCTCTTTTATTTGCACTTTGCCTAAGATTATTTATCTCAGCAGTCCAGTCATTAATATATGTAACAACAGTTCTCTGAGCTGTGTCAACCACACAAGTGCAATCGTCATCACTTAGTCTGGATTTACTACTAATAATGGTAAGCAAATCATCCAACTTTTGACACGAGGAATATGGGTCAACAATGTTATCCGGTATTACCTTTAAATATATGTAGTATTTAATTCACTGTACAAGATACTTGTGCTTTAGCAAATCTTAATTGCATACTCATTTAAGGAATCCATATTCAGCTGCAAAGGGATAAATAATTCTAAAAGAAAAGGATAATCAAAAGCAGTTATCTAAGAATTCAAAGAGATTTTAACTCAGATTTTATGAGAAAAATAACACAAACAATATGCAGCTAAATATAAAAATAAGTGCAATACAGTTGTTACTTTGACAGCCACACAAAAGCTGGATCTCCTTTACATCATACAGGCAGTCGCTTCAGTACACTATCACACGCAGCCATACCTTATTGTAATGGTAACGATTAATAAATCACAAACCAACACAGGATTCTTTCAGATGAGATCTGGATTGTCCTGTCTGCATTCTCTGTAAATTGATAGCTGACTAGTCCTGCTGGGATGGCTACAGTTTGCCTTCCTAAAACCTATACCTTTCTAACAACAAAATGAAAATTAGAGGAAAAAGAAGAAAATATAAATTAATATAAATTTTTCTGTCTACATGGTATCCATTTTCTTCCTACAATCAGTGAAAAAGAAAGGTAAATAATAAAATAAATAATAAATCTTATCTTACCAAACCAATCACAAACCAACACAGGGATTGTTTTAGATAAGCTCTGAATTCAGAGTCACATGCTAGCACGCATTTTCCCCATTGTACGCAGTAGGGCCATATCACTGATGATTATCAAGGCACATACAATTATTGTCATTAGTTATGCATGCCTTACACAGCTGTTGGCACATATACCTGCTGTATGTATTCCTATATTGGTCCACACATATATCATGTGACATACTGCTACAGCTGTACATTTGATTATTCTATAGTCTACATAGGTTATTCCTTTGTCTGTAGCTGCCATTCCACCATTAGTACTACTATACACTGTATACCCCCTGACACATGTTCAAATGTAACCGCATCTCTGGAGAATAAAGTGAATGATAATGGGTGAACAATTTCGCCACTGATAAAAATGATATCCTGCTACAAGCACTAAAGACACATGGATAGGGCCTGTTGGGGAGAGTTCAAGCTGAGTATCCTTTATGTGACTAGGTTTAGCTCATGGTAGTCCATGACTTTAATGGCATGGCAGACATGGCTGCCATTACAACAGTGTCATAAGTATGTTTGCAACATGGTATACAGTAATAAGGCAAAGGCATATTCCATAGTAGCTGATAGGTCATCCAGAGAATGCTACTCATGAGGTTAAGGGTGACAAGAGCCAGAGGAGTGCTTGAGGTCTCTGTAAGCAGATGCTGGGATTGATCCTGGAGAAGTTACTGACAACAGGATAGCCTCACCATATATGACTTGAATGTGGATGCATCAACTTAGTTCCTATCACATTAGCATTTTGTACAGTTACATCAGCATTCTGTACAGCATTCTGTACTGTTACACAAGTATTTTGTATAGCATTCTTTACAGTTACACTGCACTACTATAGTGGCACCCATAAAGGATGATTTTTATTACTATACTATATACTAACACTGATGAGGGATTTGTATCCGACAGCTTTGTTGTTAAAATAAAAGTTCTTGGCATTTCTAACATTTCTTTGGAGTTGGATTCATATGAATTGAGCAATACTTTTTGACTAACTTCTGGTTTATCACTGTTTTCAACCTTGAAAATATACCCATAAAGGATGAGGCACAACTACAGGCTAATGCTGGGCCCTGTTCCAAAGTTGCTAGTGATGATGATACAAATCAAACACCCAAAACACAGGTTGATGACACCGTGGCACTGCTTGTCTCCATCCTGTATGGGGAGGCAACTTCAGCACTGACAGAATGTCAGGCCTCATCCATAGCAGAACATGAGGCTGTACAGTAGAAGTGATCACCATCACCAGTAAGGGATTTATCCTCTGTGGCTCCTGAGCTCTGCAGCTGTGGCAGAGGATGCTCACAATATTTGAGGTAGATATATTCATCATTAAACAGCCTTTCAGGGGAGGCCTATCCTATTGTATGCCACATGTTGACACTGACATAAGCGTGGCATGCACAAACAAATAGCAGATGTGCCACGGTACCATTCAGGCATAACCTGCTACAGTTCAAGTACAGCATGGGTGTCATCTCTGTACTTCTTGGTATCCATAAGGACATGGAACCAGCAACACTGAATGACTGGTTAGTTATTATCTGTGGTGGCAGGTAGTGATTCCATGGCCACCTCCATACAGAGGGCTGCTAATACCACCATCACTGCATTCAGTGGCAGTGTTATCTGAGGTTGTAGTAGGTCTTTTACTATGAGGGTCATGTACAGACCTTTCACATTGTACACTGACCTCACTGGTATCTAGATGTGCAACCCATTTCATTACCTGTTATAGTGGGAGACCACAGGTTTTACCAAATAATGAAGGGCATGTTAAGTGCAGACCTCCTCCTGCTCACAGTCCTGAAGTTTCATACCAGCCCTGTAGGGGGGGGGGCATACATCCTAGTGCAAAAAGCCAGCATAGTGTACATTGATCACAGTCACAAAATGTCACTCGAAACACATTGCAGCAAGAAACTGTGCATGATGCAAACTATCCTGTACAATGGGGTGCCTACCTCCATGTTGAGCCATGTTTGCATTGTGGGATCCCACTTCATCACAGGGGGATTTGGCACATAACACAGAATACACATCTCTTAGAGACCCATATTCCAGACTCCTGTAATATACCCTCCAACCTAGCTTGTGTGGGCAAACAGACATATAGCATTGTGCCCGTAACTACTCCTGCACAAGATAATGCTCATGATACAGTGTAATCTTCCTCCGGTGTGGTAAATATGGGAATGGCTGATGAGTGGGATGCTTGACCATGCACTGATATTTACACTGCATGCAACGTGCTTCATATGTGTAACATGGTACTGTCACTGTGTGCTCATTACAGCCCATACATCTTGACCAAACATCTCTGCTTCTCAGTCACTGGCAGGTGGGTGGTTATAAATCTGCCTATTGTTGCTTCTCCACCACATTCTTGTTAGATGGTTGTGGTGATGCACTTTCCATGCTGATCATGTGTATGCACAACCTAGACATATCCTGGAACTAGCCTACCTGCCTCCTCTGCACCAGATTATTCAGCATGGAGCTTCTAAGGACATCCTGAAAGATCTGACTTGATCATACTGTAATAATCTCCAGACATATTGGATTATTGGAACCAACCTTTGAGCAGGCTGAACATGCAGGTTAATGCATGGGACGTGCTTAACTGCAGTTCAGCTATACTCTGAGGTTTCCATGCATAGTCATAAAGCAGTGTTGTAGTTTTTAAGTAGTCAGACTCACTGGCATTTGTAAAGTTGTACTGTCCCATTGGAGATATGATTCCTGGGTGTCGTGTGTTTTTGTAGTTCTAGAGGGCATAGCAGGGCCTTGATTTTTATTTTTGTTTTAAAGTTGAGGATGAGATTGTGGGAAAAAAGCCAATGTTCTTGGTTGGTAAAGTCAGTTTCTTGTTGTTTTATGGAGCTGTGAGAGGGACAGGAAATGCTGATCACTATAGTATCACTGAAGATGATGTCAGTGTTATGAGGTTGGAGGGCTGATTGATTTTACCTTAGCAATCATCCAGATGCATGGCATAAAGGCCTTGTTTCGTCAGATGTGGAGGGATATATCAGAATGCAAGTGATGTACACGTGGGCATCAAAGGTGATATTGGTAGGTAGAGCCATGACTGCCTTGTATTTGAATTTTCTAAAGCAGAGGGTACTGTGTAATGGTCAGGGGACTAGCTGAAGAGAAGTTGGGAAGGAGGGAGGACACAGAGGGAAGGCTGGAGAAATTGTTAAGAAATTCATAGGAGGGAAAAAGAAATTGACACCTTTAAGGACAGTCCCATTGGAATAAACAAAGTAAATATAACAGGATGTTTGTTTTAAGGAAGTCATTTAGCCTTTACTAGTGTAAAGTAGAGATGTTTACTTTTGTCAGAAAGGGAAATAAATTTGCAAATATGGTTACCAGCTCTCCGTATGTTATAAATATTTTTTTCAACAAGTAGCAATAATTGGTAGAGTATATTTTAATTTTTCTTGAAGGATGTTATTTACCAATCACACTTCTACTTTCCAGTGATAGTCAGTATAAGATTTTGGCACACTGCTAATTCTGACCTTTCTCACATTACTGTTATACAGAGTTTGAATGTTGGTCAAGTCAGTCCTTAGCCAGGGGAAATGCAAAACAGTTTGCAATTTTTCATGGATATTATACATGAAGAGCCGATGTTAACTAATTAGAAAATAATAAAAGGTGAGTAACAGAACACCTTTTCAGTGTTTAATAGAAGGAGCATATTCTAAAGCTAATTGGAAAGAAGCTCCATGTATTTTTCTAATTCGTTATTAATTATGGGTGTGAGGGGTTAGAGTTACTAAACACTATATAATCAGCATGAAAGGATTTAGTTATCTATTTCCAATTGTTAAGTGGGGTAGAACACTGATAGCAGTGGACAATTTTCAGTATCTTCCAGGAACAAACAATCCATGCATTTATAAATTAGGGAATACCACAGTAACAAAGGATTATGCAAAGCTAATACATAGTTTGGTTAGCTAGAACTGAATAAGTTAATGAAATTAACATAGTGCATGTGAAACCAATGACTACAAAGTACTATTGGTTAAGATTCTTCTATAATATTGTGTATAAATACTTTACACAAGGGAAAGTGGATGGAGAATGGGTCTAGAGGAGAAATGGGTATTCATGAGTAGGAAGGACAGAAAAGGGGGGGGCGAGAGGCATTAGAAATATCACTGGAAACATAAATGAGACATATTAAACAACATGTTAGAGTGATGATGGAAGAGAACTTCACACAACATTTCCTGCATGACAGCATTTGCATTTAGCTGAACTTTGTAGGAACTTATTCAGCCAACTCTTGAAGGCTGGAGAAGTTTGACTAGGTGGGATTCCTAGTGGAAGGGGACATTACTGGCAATGTATGGTCTGTACTGTGTTGTTTACTTTTTGTTTTAGAGAAGGGATGATGTTCCATGGTAGACAGATCTAAAAATGTAGAGGAGTGTTCATTTTGTGAACAGTCTTGAAAAATAAGAGAAGGTGAGTGGGTTTAGCGGTTTATATATATGAGAGACAAGAATAGCAGAAGCCATCTTCATTTAAACAGAAGCTGTTTCACTTTGCTAAGAACCTTGCAGTGATGTTCTGTTTTGGGGGCCAGAGAGACCTTACAACTATTATTTTGTATAACATAAAGGGTGTTAAAAACTGCTAATGGTGACATAAGCAATTATTCATGAATCTGCCATAAGGATTGAGGTAGTAAGAAATCTTTCTTGACTAAAAGAATAGTGTGTTAATATTTTAAAACACACAACTGTATAACATTTATACATTTTCCAAGCAAAATGATCTGCTATGAACTAATCAGGTATTAACCATATATTTGACAGAAAGAAGGAGTGACAGTGTGTCCTGCACTTGTCAACAATCTTCAGTTCAGTGCAAAGAAATAAGTAATGCATCCCCTTTAGCCATGTTGGCTAGATTCTGGATTATTTGTGTGACATCTGATAACCTCTATTCTGTTCAGGCAGTGTTATGACAGCAGTAAGTTGTTGACATAATTTCACCTAGCATTTAGAGGATATATTGCCCCATGTAGAATAGTAGAGTCAGCGGTAGTAACAAAAAAAGTTGACTACAACAAAAATCTTTAATGAGTCAAAGTAGCAAGGACTGGGTTAACATGAGGCCCTACAAATCATATTTAAAACATGTTTTTTTTTTTTTTCAGAAATACCTGCAATGTGAAAAATTGTATTAGCTTCTTTATTTATAGATTTGTTGTCCAGGGTATCGAGTCTGCATGTCCTCCCCACAGTCGAGTGACATTTAAAGACATGCAGGTAGGTGTAAGTGTGAATGGGTGTGCCATTCTTTGAAGGGTGGGCATTGGGCTGGCACCTCGGCACAATAAAAATCCACTGCCAATAATTAGCGTACCGGAGTTCCACTGTGGCGATGCCTAACCGGGAAAAGCTGAAAAACATTTTTTTTTTTTAGTTGTCATGGGTATAGTCATACCTCTCAACTTCTTTTTTAATAATTATGGACAAAACCAAAATAATGGGGGGACCAGGGCTAAAATCACTGACCTTAAGGACAATTATCATAGAATGGTTTAAACTACAAAACATTCAACTTATCATATTTAATCAATGCAGAAAACAGTTAACATGATTATACAGTTAGCACAAAGCAATGAGTTTTAGATTTGTAATAAGTATGTGAAATTTTCAATACAAATAATCTTTAGCAAGTATACAATGTTGCAGCATATATTTTGTCTCAGATGAGAGTAATTACATAATGCATAAATAAAATATGAAGTAGGTATGTGAGAGGCTAAGTGAATATATGGGAAATGTATAGAAAAATCTGGAGAAAGTTGTAAGTGTAGACGTAAGTTGTGAGCAGTCATTTAGAAGGTTTTGAAATGATGGTTTGAGTGATGGGGTTATAGTGGGAAAGTACAGTTGTGTACCCTTACCATAAATGTAGATGCTCGAGTGTGTTCCCTGTTGCAGTCATTACATTTTGGTAATCTGCTGGTAGGTTTCCCTCAGTCGGCCTGAATTCCAAAGTCTTGGGTCCTGCGTCGGTTGCTGTCTTCTCTTCCATGACATCAGGTCATCAGGGGTATAAAACATGCAGCCAACACCAATTTCTTTAGTTTTTCTTGCCCCCGATGTCAGGTGCCCCCATAAAGGTAGCAATATATATATATATATATATATATATATATATATATATATATATATATACATGCATCAATATAAACTTTACCTTTATCTATAAGCAAATACACCACATAGGTTGTAGAAGATAGAGAAGAAAAGATAAACTTTAGACTGACAGGGGGATGGCGGGAGGGTAACCTGGACTGCAACAGTGAATACACTCAAACATTTACATTTATGGTAAATGTACACAACTGTACTATGTTCTTCATGTTTCACTGTTGCAGTCATTACATTTGGGTAGAATCCCAAAGCTATGTTTGGGAGGCTGGAGCTAAATGGCATTAGGTGCAGCTATAAGTCCCTGCAGCACTGCAGTGGCAAAGCCTGCACTGGACTTAGAGTAAAGAGGCAAATGGTAATGCTTTGTAAAGGTATGAACAGAACTCCAAGTAGCAGCCTCTAGAATGTCTTTGGTTTGTACTCCTCTGAGAAAGGCTGCTGAAGTAGTTTCAGCTCTGGTGGAATGAGACCTAATGCCCTTGGGCACAGGTTTACCATGGTGTAAGTAGCAGAAATGGATGCAGTGGCTTATCCACTTTGAAATTGTCTGCTTTGAAATAGCCTTTCCTTCTGATCCTGCAGCACATGACACTAGTAATTGCTCAGTTTTTCTTAGAGCTTTAGTCCTGCTCAAGTAGAATCTTAGCTGTCTGTGTACGTCCAAGGAATGCAGAATCCTCTCCCCTTTGTTCTGCGGATTTGGATAAAAAGTTGGCAGATGAATTGTTTGGTTAAGAGCCACACTGGAAACCACCTTAGGCATAAATGTAGGATTTGTCCTCAGAGACACCCTATCTGGGTAAAATATGATAAAAGGCTCTACAGCCATGAGGGCCTGTAGCTCTGAAACTCTTCTTGCTGAAGTAATTGCTAGTAGCAGAGCTGTCTTCCATGATAAAAACTTTGTATCAGTGGTTGCATCTGGTTCAAATGGAGGCAGGGTGAGCTTTTCCAACACATAATTGAGGTCCTATGCAGGTAATGGTGATCTTCTAGGAGGCCTTAAATTTTTGGCTCCTCTATGATACTGCTTTATTAAAAGATGAGAAAAGATTGGTGGCTCTGTATTGTAATGAGCTGAAATGGCAGAGGCATGGATTTTGATTGATGAGAAAGATAGGCCTTTGTCAAGCATCTCAGTCAAGTATTGTAATATCTGAGGAATATGTGGTTCTGCTGTATCAGTTCCTTGTGCTTGATTCCAAGCACAGAATCTCTTCCATTTGTCAGCATAAGATTTTCTAGTACTAGGCCTTCTGGCTTCCAAAATGACATCCATCACAGCTTTACTTAGAGGTGTCATTTGTATGATTACATGATTAGCCATGCTGCCAGGTTCAAAGTCTGTAGTTGATTGTGCAGGATCTGACTGTTTTGCTGGGACAGTAGTTGTGGTCTTTGAGGCAAGGTCCAAGCTGGGTATTGAGACAAGCTTCTTAGGACTGGGTACCAGTATTGGTGGGGCCAGTCCAGGGCAATTAATATAATCTTTGGCTTCTCTTGTCTGACTTTTAGGAGGACCTTGAGTAGAAGAGGCAGTGGAGGAAAGGCGTAAACTGATAGGTTTTCCCAACTGAAGGATAGAGCGTCCACTTTCCATGCTTGTCTGTGATAAGTCCTTGTGCAGAATCTTTTCAATTAATAATTTTGAGGAGAGACAAATAGATCTATATCTGGGCTCCCCCATTTCTCTGTTATCATGCTGAAGACTTGTGGATTTAGTTTCCACTCGTGAGGATCCATAAGGTTTCTGCTTAAATTGTCTGCCAGAGTGTTTTGTTTTCCTGGCAGGAATTGAGCTTGAAGATGTATTTGGTAGGTCAAAGCTAAGTCCCACAGTGCCATGGCTAATCTACAAAGGGGGTATGAATGTGTGGCCCCTTGCTTGTTTATATACCACATGATTGTGGTGTTGTCCATCTTTATCAGTAGCTGCCCTGGATGAAATAAGTCCTTGAAGGCTGTTAGGGCATTTTGAACAGCTAGCATCTCTTTCTGGTTGATATGTAAATGCATTTGTTTTGATGCCCATATGCCCTGAATGCATCTTCCTGCCATGTGGGCCCCCCAGGCATAATCTGATGTGTCTGTTAAGGTTTGGCTGGCAGGGGGTAGAGTGAAGGGCCGTCCCATGTTTTGGTGACAGGCCTTTGCCCACCATAGAAACTCCTGTTGCAGGCAGGGAATGAGAGGAATCATTGTTTCCAGACTGTGTGAATGTTGACTCCATAAACTTTATAGGTACCACTGACATTTCCTCATGTGCAGTCTTGCATATGGAATTAGTAGGATGCAGGATGCCATGAAGCCTAGAGCCTGCAGAATTTGTCTTGCAGTAAGTAGTCAGTTGCCTTTTTTTGTCTGGCGTGAGGTAAGCCATCTGGGCAGTTGTATTCAAGCTTGCACCCAGGAATGTTATCTTTTGAGAGGGTACCAGTTGTGATTTCTTTTCAATTATTGTGCACCCTAGGCATGTTAGAAGCCTTTTCACAAATGCCAAGTGTCAAAGAAGAGTGCCCTTGTTCTCTGCTTGAATGAGACAGTCGTCCAAGTAAGGATATATTTGTATACTTCTTTGTCTGCAAAATGCAATTACTGGGGCCAGGCACTTTGTAAAGACCCTAGGTGCAGTAGATAAGCCAAAGAGCAGTGCAGAGAATTGGTAATGCATTAAGCCAGCCTTGAATCTGAGGTATCTTCTGCACAACTGTCTTATTGGGACATGCAGGTATGCCTCTTTTAGGTCTAAAGTCACTAGCCAAGCATTCTTGCCCAGCATGGGCAGAAGCTGCTGCAAAGTCAGCATTTTGAATTTTGGAATGTCCAGGTATGTGTTCAAAATCGATAAATCCAGTGTTGGCCACCAGGCCTTGTCCTTTCTGGGTGCCAAGAACAGTCTTGAGTAAAGACCTTGTCCTTTTTCCTGTTCTGGTACTGTTTGAATGGCCCTCATATCCATGAGTGACGTAACCTGTTTCTGTGCCTCTGCCCATTGATTTTTTTGGCAGATCTGGCCAACCATTTGTCATTGGCAGAGTGTGGAAATGGAATTGGTATCCCTGCAATACGATATTTAGTACCCACTTGTCCTGGCTTATTAACTGCCAATTTTGAGCAAAAAGTACTAATTTACCCCCTATGGGTGCTGCCAAAAGATAAGTGCTTGGTGTAGGCAGAGGGAAGTCATTGGGATTGCTTTCTCTAGGTTTGCGCTTTATCTCCTCCAGATTTGGAGGTGGATGTGCCCCATTGCTTTGACCTGTATGAGTCTTGCGCTTGGTATCTGGAACCCTTAGGGCATCTGGATTTGCCTCTTTAAGCTCTGTCTGACACAGGAAAGGACCAATTTTTTGTAGGCCAATGTCTAGTGAATCTTGGTGGTTGCACTTGTAAGAAGTCTTTAACAGTTTGCATAGACTTAGCTTTGTCTTCCATTTTCTTTAAAACCTCTTCTGCCTTAATACCAAATAGAGAATCATGCTGTAAAGGTGCATTTAGCAATTTAGCTTTAACATGATCACGCAAATTTTGTTCCTTGGACCAGGCATGCCTCCAGGCATTTTCAATAAATATGAGTTTTAAATAAACAGACATTTTCTATTGCTCATGCTGTCTGTTAACGTGAAAGTGTTTTGTTTTGCTCATGGAACTGATATAAGTGTTTCTGCTGTATTTTTTAAATAAAAGTTTTAAATTAAATCCAAATCTGTGTGTGCCCATTGTAGAAGTAAAGAAGAAAATACTACAACTCTGACAGGTTTTATCAGTGTTTTATGAAAACAGGAGAGAGAGGCAGCCAAAAAAAAATGATACTGATACGGATGTGGGGGGAGTGGGGAGTTCATTACTTTGCTTATGGCTCCATTTGACAATGATCCTACACTGCTCTAATTGTTAAGAAACTGCACATAATTATTTAGCTTCATATACATGCCTTATCTTTTCTTACCATTTTTTAAACTAGGAAAAGGGGCAACCCAGAAACACTTTGTTGCTAAGTGACTTAGTCAAAGTCACAGTGTAGCTAAATGGAGCTAGAAAGACTCGAGCCCTGCATCCTTCACTTCAGGACACAGGTCACTAAGAGTAATCACAGATCCAGTAACTGCGGCCCTGCAGGAGGCCTCTAAAGAATCAAAACCACATTGCAAGGTATGTTTTCCACCTTGTTTAGCTGTATGCAATAATTCCTGCAATTCTTTATTTTCTGCACATTCTGAAATCAACATAATTTTCTGTTTCAGCAATCCCATAACATGTTGTTGGTACTTAAGCATATGAAATTGACAGTTTAAGGCCCTGATTGCCAAGGTTGCAGATGTATAAACCTTTTTTCCCCATCTGTCCAGTGCCCTTGAATCTCTGTCAGAGGGGGTAGGATTTTTTGTTGCTGAGGCCTTAACTCCCTTTGGGCCCTTTGAAATAGTTTCAGGATCAGCAGCAGGGTTTCTGAATAAAAATGTATGTGAGTCAGGGACCCTATAATATCTATCAGGCTTACTGAGTGCCGGAGGTAAGGAGTCAGGGGTCAAGCTTGACTCCGAAAACACATCATCCACAATGTCTAAAACAGGGGGAATGGCTAAAGGCTTGTGCTGAGGGAGAAGAAGGAAATCCCTGAGCCTCTTTTTTGATTCTGAGAAGTCTTGACTCTCCCAGTGAAAATGTTCCCTCAAAGTATGCAGGGATTCTCCAAATGAATAATCCTCAGGAGGAGATGCAGATGGAATAGACTCCTCAGCATCAGAATCCTCATAGGGCGATACAGATAATTCCTGATTAGAAGAGGAATCAGAAGAAATAGAAACCTGATCTGAAGATTCATAATCAGTGTCTTGCCTAGCCCTCTTATCTGGAGGGGGATGGGTACCCATGATCAAGGTAATAAGGTCTTCAGCCATTTTGATCATCTGTTTTTTAGGCATAGAGGCCTGTGCACGTGGCTCATGCGTCAGTTTTTTAGTTTTAGAAGTTGCTTTTGTCTTTGGTTTTGCAGCTGTCGTCAGTTTGATATACAAATGTTGAGGTCTGAATACACCCTCAGAAGCCAATGCCTGCTCAGCAGCTGCAGACCCATCTGAGGGAAATACATCCGTCGGTCCAATACCTTGAGTATCTTGTGGCATGCCGGACTCCACATGGGTGTTGGTAGGGGTCAGTGACTCGAAGGTAGCAGGTATCAGGGGCTGCGAAAGCACCTCACTGAGTACCAGCGAACCGGTGACTGGCTTAGGAGAAGCTTCGTCGTCGGTTTTGCATCTCGACTGCCTTTCTCTGTCCTTTTCTTTGTGTTTTTATGTACTCCGGTAATCGGATTGCTATTCGATGACATTTCTGGGTAGTTAAATCTGTTTCCAAAATACTTTAATGCAAAAATATACCGATGCTTAATAGTGCGTTGGTTAAATCTAGCACAAAACTGACAGTCAGGCACGTTGTGATCAGGGCCTAGGCAAGGAATACAGTATAAATGGAAATCCTTATGAGGTATTTGCTTCCCACAAGTAATACAATTATTGACTTTTTCTGACATCGGTAAAAAGCAAGAAAAAAGTTTCCTCAACGGGGTACTTAGCTTTAGTGAAGACTTTGGTTCTGAAACTCAAACTCGAATATTTCAGTAGTAGGCCGACTGGCACTTGCGAAATGCTTCTGCTTTGGGCACTGCGCAGCAAGAAAGACTAAAGAAAATGGCGTCGGTTGCAAGTTTTATACCCATGATGCCCTGACGTCATGGAAGAGAAGACAGCAACCGATGCAGGACCCAAGACTTTGGAATTCAGGCCGATTGAGGGAAACCTGCCAGCAGATTACCCAAATGTAATGACTGCAACAGTGAAACATGAAGAACATCATTTACAGTGAGCGCGTTTGAACAGATGCTGTTTTAAGTCTGTCAGTAAGTTCCTAATGTATGAACTATATTTGATGTTTTTGGGAATGGAATTCCATATCATGGGTGTGAGTAGGTAGAATGTGTGTCCTTGTGCTTTTTAGGTAAGTAAATAGTGTTTGTAAGTTGGGAGTAAAAGTGAAAAGAGATCAAATGTTATATGGTGGAAGGGAATTTTCTGGAATCATTTGAGTGAAAAATTGGCAGCTTTGCTCAAAGATGAGCATGAGTAGAAGAAGGCCCAGAAAGATGATATTTCTTTGGGGGTACGAGCAACCATTTCTCCTTCATAAGATGGTTGACTTTATCAACAGGTATTAAAGCAAATCTTCAAGACAGAATCAATTTCTAATAAAAAAAAACACAATATTGGATTCATTGCTACAGTACTTCAGCAGATAGTTCTACTGATTCACAATGACTCATGCGTCAGCTCTGTTCCTAATGTAACTACATTCTGTGTTCAGTCTGCCTATCCACCTAGGGTTCCAACTCAGATTTTTGTTAGACACTCTGGCTTTTTTCATCACCTCCAAAACATGATGATATGGCAACTGGTGATTCTCTAAAATGTACATAACCTTGCTGTAGTGTGCATGATGTGTGCACATGAGTGAGTGCGTGCATATATGTGTCTGCATATGAATGTGTGTGTGTGTGTGTGTGTGTGTGTGTGTGTGTGTGTGTGTGTGTGTGTGTGTGTGTGTGTGTGTGTGCATATGAGTGTGCTTGCATCTTGAAGTGGACTACTTGACTGACCTAAGACTTTCACTTGCCATAATAGAGAAATAATAACTGAATATGTGAATGACTTTAAAGAAGAAAATAGATCATTTTTAAGACCTGCTGAATAACTGGAGGCCATATATGTACACAGGAATAATCATAATAAAACATAAGCTGAGTTTTTCCTAAATTCAAACAATATTAATAGATCTTTCTCTGTCAATAATTTCCTCTCAGAGTTGATATTTAAAAATGATTCACAGAAAATAATGACAGTTCTTCAAGAATCAACAACTAAAGTTTAAATATCAAATCAAATAGTCACTGAACTTAACGATTAAAATCTTAAAAAAATAATAATGATGTCAGGAATACCCCAAAAAGCGTTTAATAAACATCGCACTAAACAGTATTTGTTGACTGGGGTAGATGAGGTTAACATTAATGGTTTTGTATACAGATTTAAAAAGTTATTTTACATGTAAAAGTAGATCTGTTGTATATTTAGTGGTGTCAATCTCGCCCTTCTTTTTATGTCGGACATACGAGCAGGGAATTATACAAACGCATCCATGAGCACAAGCATGCTGTTGAGATAGGTGATGTTAAAAATGCTCCAGCCAAGCATTATAAAACTGTCAGTAGCTTAGTGCAATTCAAATTCTTAGTTTTAGTCAGAATGTTAAACTATGAAAAACGTTTTGATGCAGAAGAGGAATTAGGCTGGCGAGTGTATTTGTGGCAGGTAAATTTGAATGCCTGCTTTCCGGCAGGACAAAACCACAGGGATCATTTTGTAGCCTATCTAAAAAGAAAAGGGTTGAAGCATTGATGTAATTGTTTAGATCACATGGTTAATGTTCAAGATGTGTTTGGTGTATGCACTATTTAAATTGTTAATTGTGTTTTACACATTATCAAGTCTGAGGAAGTCATTAAAAGTGATGAAAACGCTTACTGTTTAAGAGATTCCCTTGAAATTAGGGTTGCCAATTGTCCAGAATTCTTCAGGACTCGCCAGAATTAAGGGACTCTATCCAGAAAACAGAGACTGTCTTTTCCAGACTCCGTTTTTTTGAGGAAAAATACGTTCAACTATTAGTATCCTTGCAACTCACATGGAGCACCAACACAGAACCACATTTTCTGCTAAAACATGATATTTTGTCAAGCCATGATCTCAACCAACATAAAAAAACAATTTCCACTTTATTACTAAAATAAAGACTCATTATGTCAAAGTCATGTGTTGAAATGCAGTATTATAGTTCCTGCAATATTTAGAGTTTTTTCTTTTTGCTAAAGCAGTGTGACATTCAATTTTTTTTTTCAGGATACAACTGCCCAAATGAGGAGTTCCTTTAAAAGGAATGACAGATAGTGCTCCAATACACTCAGTAGCAACTATGCCCACCTTGTCTGTTGTGTAACTGCTGACCTTTTCAAGTGGCAGAGAATAGTGGGGTTGACTCTAAAATTGCCCACTTCTCTGCATGTACCATCTACCTAGCAGGAGCATTCACATACATTAACCGCGTGTTTATATACAAGTGTTTCTGTGAACTCTAAGGAAAGAAAAAAAACTGTTAATTCATCACACTTGGATGACAATGAATTTGTTTCCCTAATGTGACATCCGCTTTAAGAAACTTGTATCAGGTGCTAGGTGCCAACAAGTTATAGCTTCGGTAGATGAAGTCATATTTTTGGCTCTTTTGTTCTTTTGAACTTTTGTGAAGGGTGAAGTTAGTTGCAGTATGGCTACCTCCAGTATGACAGGTGTGAGTTGTTGTGAAAGTACTAGCCCATGTCCCGACAATGAATTTAGCAAGTGTCAGTCACTGCTCATTTCTGGATATGCTAGTAAAGAAATGGCTTAGAATTTTAATGAGCAAACGAAGTTTGCAAATAGGAAGAAGTTACAGCTTTACTTAGCCAAAGCAGAGAAGGTATGGGCAATTCTGTGATTACTTTGGAACAGCTGCAGATGGGATCAGACATTTGTGCTGCTTGGCTTTCACTGTATCAGCAAATATACTTATATATTAGCTGTTAGGACTGCAGTTGTAATATGGCTAGAGGTGTGTGGGTGTACAGGATTTCTAACAAGAAGATTCTTGTGCATATGTTGCACTAGTAATGTAATAACATCAAATCTGTGACTTTACCTTAGCGGTAGTGGTTAAGTAATGTAATAAAATACAATCTGTGACTTTACCTTAGCGGTAGTGGTTAAGTAATGTAATAACATACAATCTGTGACTTTACCTTAGCGGTAGTGGTTAAGTAATGTAATAACATACAATCTGTGACTTTACCTTAGCAGTAGTGGTTAAGTAATGTAATAACATACAATCTGTGACTTTACCTTAGCAGTAGTGGTTAAGTAATGTAATAACATACAATCTGTGACTTTACCTTAGCGGTAGTGGTTAAGTAATGTAATAACATACAATCTGTGACTTTACCTTAGCGGTAGTGGTTAAGTAATGTAATAACATACAATCTGTGACTTTACCTTAGCAGTAGTGGTTAAGTAATGTAATAACATACAATCTGTGACTTTACCTTAGCGGTAGTGGTTAAGTAATGTAATAACATAAAATCTGTGACTTTACCTTAGCAGTAGTGGTTAAGTAATGTAATAACATACAATCTGTGACTTTACCTTAGCAGTAGTGGTTAAGTAATGTAATAAAATACAATCTGTGACTTTACCTTAGCGGTAGTGGTTAAGTAATGTAATAACATACAATCTGTGACTTTACCTTAGCGGTAGTGGTTAAGTAATGTAATAACATACAATCTGTGACTTTACCTTAGCAGTAGTGGTTAAGTAATGTAATAACATACAATCTGTGACTTTACCTTAGCGGTAGTGGTTAAGTAATGTAATAACATAAAATCTGTGACTTTACCTTAGCAGTAGTGGTTAAGTAATGTAATAACATACAATCTGTGACTTTACCTTAGCAGTAGTGGTTAAGTAATGTAATAAAATACAATCTGTGACTTTACCTTAGCGGTAGTGGTTAAGTAATGTAATAACATACAATCTGTGACTTTACCTTAGCGGTAGTGGTTAAGTAATGTAATAACATACAATCTGTGACTTTACCTTAGCAGTAGTGGTTAAGTAATGTAATAACATACAATCTGTGACTTTACCTTAGCAGTAGTGGTTAAGTAATGTAATAACATACAATCTGTGACTTTACCTTAGCGGTAGTGGTTAAGTAATGTAATAACATACAATCTGTGACTTTACCTTAGCGGTAGTGGTTAAGTAATGTAATAACATACAATCTGTGACTTTACCTTAGCAGTAGTGGTTAAGTAATGTAATAACATACAATCTGTGACTTTACCTTAGCGGTAGTGGTTAAGTAATGTAATAACATAAAATCTGTGACTTTACCTTAGCAGTAGTGGTTAAGTAATGTAATAACATACAATCTGTGACTTTACCTTAGCAGTAGTGGTTAAGTAATGTAATAACATACAATCTGTGACTTTACCTTAGCGGTAGTGGTTATCTTTTTATAATGGTAAGATGTACATCAAAACGATGATATGCAGCCTCAGCTGTTGTAATAATCACCTACATACTGGCACTGTTCATGTACTCCCAACCGCAAAACATTGTCTGTATTATTCAGTATTTATTTATTGTATTATTTGTACACAAATTTAAATATTGTAACAAAAATTAAGAATAAATTGGGTGATGATATAGGTTGCCAATCTTCTTGCATACTGGATAAGTATAACTAGAGGTCACAGCCAAGGTTTTTGGAATTGCATATTGACTTTCAGAAAGTAGTCTCCATAAAAATTTCCTGCAGTGACATTATACAGAAATCCATTTAACAAATGTGTAACCATAAACCGTACTGTACAATACAGTTGTATAGATACTGTAAAAATTACTTTATCATAATAATCGCTAAACTGTCTCTGTAAATTCAAACATTATTAAGCAAAATTTTGCATGTTGAGTAGCTTTAAAATTACGCACATTTTGCTTTCATGTACAAGTCCAGAATTTCTGACAATAAAAAGTTGGCAACCCTACTTGAGACAGCTGTCAAGGGGCTTCTTTTAAAAATTATCATGAGATACAAACAGATAAACACAGCTGGCAGTATTTAAACTATGTGATGATAAAGACAGAATCAATATTCCTGATAAAGAATCTGAAAGTTAGGGATGTATCAGCATAATCATAGATGGCCTTAGGCACCAGTGGACCCTGTGGTTGCTGGAGGCCCCCTGGTCCCAGGGACCCCAACCACAGACAAGTTATTTTATGTTGATCTTTTGTAACATGCCAGTGAAATCAACAAAAGCTGGTACACCAGACTTGTGTACTTAACAAACCAGGTGGGTAATAATAACTCTTATATCTCCTTTAAGTTTTAAAGATATCTCTGGTTATAGCAACAGTGTTTTCTCAAGTAATCAGCTTCACAGTTTCATTAAATATTTTACCACTGACATAGTGCTCCTGGCTTAGTTAGATCTTACTGGTGGACATTCTCTCCACTAAAACTAATAACACAGCTAGCTTTACGTATCTGCAGTACCTATGGCTGCAGAAGGACCCCTTAATCATCCTTGACTGCTTGGGGGCTTCACAAATGCTGCTGCTGGTTGGGCAAAATGAGCAAAAAAATGAATTCATTTTCTGATTATGTTCTTTAACTGAACAGGGCTGTGATATGACCCTGTTAGGATAAACCTGATAATGAGCATGCGCAAGGTAGGCACTAGAGAGATCAGTAGCCCAGAGTGACCAATCCCAGTATACACCTTGGTTTTTAAGAATAATTGATGCTTCTGATTTTCAGGGATGGGTTTCTCTTTCAGGGATTTTTATAAGTACTGGCAGAACACCAGTTGGGGCAAAATCAGAGATGGTCTGTGAAATCAGGGACAGTGGCAGAAATGCATTACTCCTCAATAAGGTAAATAAAAGTGACTTACCCCTGCTGCTGTTTGTCGACTGCTAAACAGCAGTCACTGATCAGGTGTGGCAATACTGCACATAGTATTGCTATTTGCTGAAATAAGTGCAAAACTAGTATTGCTATAGTGTATACTTGTTTGTATGTGTAAATAAAATCACTGATTTATATCTGTGCAAACACCTAGTAATGCAATGGACACATAACCTACTCTTTTGGGTATTAGTAAAAATGCAATTAACAAGTAATGGTATTTTAATAGTAAGGCATAAAATATATTACAGGATATTCACACACTTTGATCTTCTAGGATTCTGGTGGACCCAATCCCCCAAACCATATTAATGGATTTTGATGTGGACTTAGTGGTGGCTATTTCTAAAATGAACCATGTTCAAATGTGTGCGTACAGAAGATTTCTGTAGGTTTTCTGGGGGGCTGGGGATTGTGTGGTCATTATTTCTTTAATCTTCATCAAAGTCAAACCTTACAGGTGTGTGCAGGTGGTCATTATAGCTTGTGTTTGGGCTGAGGACAGTGTGGTCATTCTTTCTTTTACTTTTTTCACAGACCTCAGGGGTGTACTAAAAAGGTTACTATATCTTGTCTAGGAGCAACACAGTAGAATGCATTACCATAATAATTATTTTTCCACTTTTCTCGCAATCACACGTCAGGCACTTGTACAGGTGGCTGCCTTTGGGGGGGTTAGGGGGTGAATAGGCATGTGATACATAGCTATGACAGCTGTCACTTGAAATATATGACTGTGGCCATTTGAACCTCTGCTTTCATCCCAATATAACATCAGAGGGCTGCACAGACAGTGATGGTCTTTTTTTATTGGGCAGAGCTAGGGAGTCAGGCAGAATTCTCAGATAGGATTTATGTATTCTCACAACAATTGGCTTGTTTATTGTGAGCTACTATTTTGTCAACTTTGAACATTAAGCCCTGGGCATGACTTATGTCTTCCGTGAAAGAAAGAAATAAGATCGAAACTCTTTTCTTACTCATGATTTCTCTTTAGGCCACTGTTAGAGATTCCCATAGCATCTACAACATTATGGATTCTGAGGCCCCTGCTTAATTGAATAATTTTCTAAATGATTATTACTGTGCTGTCTTGGTCGGGAATGGTGCATTGAAAGAATGCAAGGAAAACTAAAGTTGAACAGCAACACTGAATTTCTTTCCTTAGTCAGTTTTTCTGTTCAAGCCATCATTGGATGAAAAAACTGGGTTCAAAAAAGAATTTAAAATGTACTTCAGAGCATATAGAAAGTTATGACTTCTTTAAAAAAAATAAAAGAGTTAAGGTAAAACCTAAGAAAAGGAAGAAAAAAAATAATGTGCATGGTGTGGGGAGCTCAAGATGAAGAAAAACAGAGGGAAACACTGAAGGATGTATGCACGTGTGTGTGTGTGTGGGGGTGGGGGGATGAACCAGTAAGCAGTGCCTAGGGCACATTTCACATAAGTCCAGCCCTTTACATATAGTTGTAATGTATCATTGTTGCAACTAAATGCCAATAATTGTGAATGTTCCTTTATGGGATAACATAGTGTGGTAAACAGGCTTGTAATCTAAAAGCATTGTAGCTATAGGTCCGTCTATGTGTACTACTCCTAAAAGTTTGCAGCATGAACTAAAAGATTGCTTAGGAGATGGGGTGGCAGCAACAGGGTGATACTTGAACTAGAAGTACCCAGAGGGACCCCTACGTTACATTTACTGAGGGCCGCAAAATGCTAACACTGGCCCTGAGCATAATGATACTGTCCCTACTGCAAAAGCTTCAGAGTTCAAACAGTCTACATTTCTAATGTAGGCTAATAAAATAAAACTGATTTTTTACAGTGATCTTATGCACATAATCTATGCATCATCAACTGTATGTATCACTAAAGTAATACCCAGCAGCACCGTGCAAAACAGCTGATTTAACATCAGTAAAGTATTTATAGTAAATCATGTCTTATTATTATAGGTTCATAGGTTCATAGGTTTATACTAGGCTATCTGCCCTAAGGCATTTATAAGCCTAGCCCAAAGTTTTGTGGCTTACGCCACCCCTTATGTTAAAAAATATTGTGCCCATTAGTTTGTTGTGCCTCTGTCCAGCAGTGACACAGAGATGATTCCCGGGGTAAACCTATGATCTCCCATCCACCGGTCAAGATTTCTCTTGAACAGAGCCAGCGAGGTGCTCTGCCTCACATGGACCGGGATTTTATTTCACCGCATAGGGAGTCTCTGAGTGACAAATCTATCCCTCCAGCATGTCTTATTTATATCCGTGCTAAGGTTTAAGTCGCGTGCTCTAGTGGATCTGGTAGATTTGGATTTTTTGAGGTGGAGCATGTCCATTAATTCCGGGTTGGACATGGCCTTGTATGTCAGGCACAGGTCACCTCTGAGCAGACGGTATGCGACTGAATAGAGCTGGAGTTTCTTCAGTCTGGCAGCATATGACAGATTTTGGAATCCCTTTATCCTTTTGGTGAGGAACTTTTGGGGTCTCTCCAATTGCTGCAGGTGTCGGGTGAGATACATCCCGAATGGGGCATTGTACTCGATCATTGGTCTGATAAGTGAAGAGTACAGGGGAACAATGACCTCACTTGATCTGGATGTGAATCCCTTCATGATCAGGTGGGCAATGTAGAAGGTCTTTCTAACCACTTTAGCAATGTGAGTGTCAAAAGAAAGGCCACTGTCAACCTGGGTCACCAGGTCCCTGATAACCTCTTCTGTGCTTAGTGGATTGCCACCTATATGTTAGCTTCGGGTTACCTTGTTTTTCCCGAAGGGTATGACTATACATTTTTTGGCATTTAACTTCAGGCCATGGCTCTGGCACCAGCTATCAGTTTCCGTGAGACCCCTCTGAAGGATATCTGTGTCCGATGTACTTTCCACTATGGCGCCCAGTTTGCAGTCATCTGCAAACTTTGTCAGCCATAGTCCTCCTATGTTTGCCTGTACTTCTGAGAAGTAGATGCCGAACAACAGGGGGCCAAGGACTGAGCCCTGTGGGACACCACTTGTGACCGGCTTGGAGTCTGACATGGTGCCAGCAACTCTAACCCTGTGGGTTCTGTCCTTTAGCCAGTTTGCAACCCATCTTGCGACATATGGGTTTACATTTAAGCTGGTAAGTTTCTCTATAATACCTGAGTGGGGTATTGTGTCGAAAGCTTTTGCAAGGTCAAGGTAGGCTGTATGGACTGCCTTTCCCTCATCAATGGCCTTGGTGACTGTTTCAAAGAAGTCGACCAAGTTCAAAAGGCATGATCTGCCCTTGACAAAGCCAAACTGGGTCGGGTCCAATGTCTGCAAGTCCCCTATGTCTTTGTTTATGAGTTCCATTATGATCCTCTCCATAGCTTTGCAGACCAGGCTTGTTAAGCTTATGGGGCGGTAATTACCAGGGTCTGTAGAGGCACCGCCTTTGTGGAGTGGGACCACAGTTGCCGTACGCCACTCCTTGGGCACGTATCCTGTGGTAAGGCTAAGATTAAACAGCTGCCTTATGTGCGGGTTTAGTTCCTCATTGAGTTCGTGTAGCACACAGCCGAGGACACCATCCGGTCCCATTGATGCTGTGTTTTTAGCTTTAGAGAGAGCAGCTTTTACCTGCTCATTTGAGATGTCTGGGAGGCTACACTCCGCTGGGATAATTATCTCTCCTTTTGGGGGGGAGAGGGGGGTGAAGTTTGCACTGAACCTGTCTGCCAGTATGTTGGCAATGTCTGTGGGTTCAGTGATTTTTGTATCATTTTGGACTAATTCTGAGCATATCTGGGAGATTCCACCCAGGTTTCTAACATAGTTGAAGAAGGCCTTATGATTGTCTTTTGAATCTATGGCAATTTTTCTCTCAAAGTTGGCCTTGGATGATTTTATGAGTGCTCGTATTTTTTTACTAATAATGATCAAGGGTGTCTTCTCTTTTATGGATTTTGCTCTATCATGTAACAGCTTTCTCCTCTTATTGTAAAGTTTGTTTATGGCTGGGGTCCACCAGACTGGACGTTTGCCCTTGGTGGAAAGAGTCTTGGTTTTATTAGGGATTGCCTGATCCATGCAGTCCTGGAGGTGTTCATAGAAGGCATTTGTAAGGGCTTCCGCAGCTTGGGTTGTGATTTCCACTGGCTCGGGGGCCTTGAAGGATACCACACCAGTCTTGAGTAGTGTGAAGTTTGCTTTAGAGAAGTTCTTCACTGTGGTCTTTTTTGTTTGGGGGGGGGCGGGATGTGGATTTCCAGTGAGATTAGTTTATGATCTGATCTCACCAATGAGGGATATACTTCTGGTGTGGAGCATTTTGTCCCCATGTTTGTGATGATGAGATCTAGTATATTTTCTCCTCTTGTGGGAACGGTGACTAGTTGTTCCATGGCATTTGAATTTATGAACTCCAGGAACCTTTGGGCTAAAAAGTTGGGGCTTGAGTAATGTTCCCAGTCTATATTCGGGTAGTTGAAGTCACCGAATATAATGGTGTTTGGAGATATATTTATACCCTCCAGTGTCTTCAGGAAGGCTGTGTGGGGTTCCTGAGTTTGAGAGGGTGGCCTGTAGCATGCTACAAATTGTAGAGCAGTTTTGCCTATGGTTAATTGCACCTGGATGGTTTCCGATGCTTCGTGCGTTGCCACCAACCTGGAGGTGTGGGTATCCTTGATGAATATGGATATACCCCCTCCTTTTGTGGTGTGGTCCGGGTTTTGGGGCCGGAACGCATGATATGAGGTAAAACCTGATAGTGACGGGGTGCTCTCAGGAGCCTTGAACCAGGTTTCAGTTACAGCACAGACATCGATGTTCTCCATACTGAGAAGGGCCTCGAGTGCGTGCATTTTGAGATTTAGACTTCTGGCATTGAGCAGCATTACCCTTAGTTTCTTCCCATTTTTGTTTTCTAGGGTGGTAGGTTTAGAATTTGAGCCTTGCCTAAAAAAGGCACTATGGGGTTGGCAAGAGCTTTAGCCAATATCCGGAATCCCAGGGGTGACAGGTGCAAGCCGTCCCTTGCGAAGCAGCGTGGCTTGTCAAGCATGTCATCCCAGGCAGACAGACACTGGATCCCCTTTGAAAGACACCAGAAATTAAGCCAATTGTTAAAGCTGATCATCTTGTCTCTATGTTGTGGCATCATTCTTGGTGAAGGAAGGATACTGCTCAGGGTCAGGGTCATACCTGCCTGGGCTACATAATCAGAGAGCTCCTCTATGTCTCTTTTCATGTAGTCCAGGGAGGTACATCTCAGGTCGTTCACACCAGCATGGACAATGACTGTGTCATATTTGTACTTGCTGTGGAGTGACCCGAGTGCTTGTGTTATGTGGCGGATTCTAGCACCCGATAGGCAGCTTACTGTGACCCTCTCCTTATTCAGCCTGGTGAGTGGGACGTCAGTGTGTCTGACTATGGAGTCACCTATGACAAGTATGTTTGGTGTTGTATTTGGCCTTAAGGGCTGTGACTGCTTTGCACACTGATTTTGTGGTTTATGTGTTGCCTGTGGTGTGTCATGAGGTGGCAGTTGCTTGGGTGTCTGCTTTGGAGGCCTCTGCTGTTTAGGTAAATTTTTGTTCAGAGTCTCCGAGTATGTCTTTGTGTGTTTATGTGTTTGATTCATTGTTGTGATAGCTTTATGTGAGACTGGTTTTGTGGTGTGTGTAGTTGCCTTCTCCTCCTGTCTGGTCTTGCCAGTCCTGAGTTGAGAGAGCTCAGCCTCCAGTTTGGCCAAATAGCTGCATCTCTCGCAAGTATTTGTGTTATGTGGGAGGAGGAGAGGGTTGTCTGTGTACATGAGACAATTGTAACATTGCCTCAATATTCCCAGATTCACCAACTGGACAGGAGAGGATGCCAGCATCTGGTCCTTCGACATGCTAGAGAAATTAAGAAGTTAGGGGTGTAACTGAATAAGAGAGGACTTAGTAAGGAAGTGGGTACTCCTGGGGGGGGGGTTCGCTAGTGAGGGACTTTGTATAATACAGAAGTGCTAAACCTGAAAAGAAGATGCTTTTAAAACAAGTGCTGAGCTTTTTTTTTTTTTTTTGGAGAAAAAAAAAAAAAAAGCTTTTAGGAACAAGTGCTGCGCATTTTAGTTAAGGGATATACTGTTAGATTACTAGTAGAGCAGTTCTAAGGGAAAAAATGAAGAACAGACTTTATGGAGCCAGAAAAAGTTTAACCTTGTTAAACCAGGTTACGGGTTCTTCGTTCATTTTATAAAGTCTGATTTTATTCTGAACATCTTATATTGTTCTAATATAAATTCCTTGCCTCAACAACATTTTCAACTTTATTAAAATGGATATTATTATGATTGAGCTAACTACACATGCATTTGTATCTTTATGTCCTTTAACGCTTTCATGGCATATTCAACAGCTCTGCATCATTGCACTGTCTTTCTTTACTGTTACAACTTCATACTTTGCAAATAGTCTTTGCTTGTTTGTTCCGGGTCATGAGTGAAATGATGTGAAGGACCAATTCACTTAACATCATGGATAAAAGGATACCCCCACCCCCCTCCCCATGGCAGTGTGTGCCCTCTGAGTGTTTCAATAAATACTAAAAAAAGTGTCTAGTCTGCCTATATGCACGCACTTGACTCTTTCAGTTGACTGCACATATTGACCCTTTAAAGCACATTCATATGCAGCAGTGGGAGAGCACATGCCCTTTGAAAAGTGTCTGAATTTTTTTACTGCATTTGTAAGCAATACAGAAAGTATGCAGCACCAGCAGTTATTCAGATGATGTCTTTAAGCAGCAATGGCAATTACTTGTCTATGAGAACTTTCCCATTGAGATAGATGTTTCTGATTAAGTGACTTCTGAGTTACAAAGAGCAGTGGTGTGAGCCCTAGGTGTTGTCAGGTGAGGTGCATCAGGTTGGCTTGGAGTGATCAGATGTGGTACAGGATTCCTAGGCAGCACTGGATAGGAAGGTGTATGGTAGGGCTTTTCAAAATTTTGTTAAATTGTGTTTAGGCTTGGGACAGGATACGGCAGATCAATTGGTCAATCAAAATTTAGCTCCGTTTAGTATAGTTGCACAGGTGGCAGAGTTATGTGGCTTTAATAAATATTGGACAGTGCTCCATATGTTTGAAGGGTTGGGGTTTGTGTGAGGTTTGACAGACTACGGTTATTGACAAGATACGTTTTCATTGTGCGGGTTGGTGTTAGTAATGGAGTTTTATTGGGTTATAGTCTGAGAGGTGTTTGCTTTGAGGGTGTATTGAAGTCATTAGGAGGGTGGTTCAATGATTAGCAAATGCTATGTTTGTCATTAGATGTTTTGCCTTATAATAGTGAGTATGGAGGTATGGTGATTAGATTATTATTAAACTGATATTTTAGAAAGGGGATTCTCATTTTGGTCATTATTATAGCCTTTAGGCGGCAAAAGATGCTGCAGTTAGGCAGGATGGCATGCAATTGGGTTTGTTTTATTTCTGATGGCATTGGGCCTTTTAGTGTTTTGGTGGTACATTTGGCAGGTAATGACTTGGGAATAATTACAAAGCTACAGTTTTTAGGTAGGATGAGTGAGGATATGTTTGACTTACAGAGGTTATAGAAAGGTAGGGGATTATTTTGGTATTGGAGAAGGATTCTCAGTTTAGTTCAACTGCTTAGGTAACTGGCTGCTTTGGGACTTTATATGATAGGAAACTGTGATGTTGATGACAGGGATCTAGTTTGGTTTAGAGGATGGAGTACACTGAATGATGTTTTGCTTCAATCTTTTTAATGTATGGTTAAGTTTGTTTTGGAGGGTTTATTGAAAGTTTTGGAAGGAAGGAGGGGGAACATCCTGGTCAGGCTGGTTGTTGGAGAAGAGAGCCAGGCTTTTCCATCTTCTGTTTCCCCCTCTGGTGTTGGATGTTCATTTCAATGAGTTGAGAAATGAAAGTGAGTGATTGGATGCTGCTTGATAAGAAAAGTAAGTGAGCGGAGGTAAGGACTCTGCTTATTTGTTCAGGGTGAGCAAGGTCACATTGCCCTAGTTAAGAGTTACATCAAAAGTCATTTGATGTGATGTGTTTATTGAAGGGGACCAGGACAAATGAGGTTTGGTAACAAGCCAGTTTGTCCAGGGACATCTTCAGGTGGAGGTTAAGTAGAAATAGTAATGGTAATTAAGGGGGTAGGGGAAGATAGTTAGTTGGGGGGGGGGATGGAATGGTTAAAGGGGAAAGTAGGAGGATTGGGATGAAATGAGGTAAGTGTAAGAGGGGGCTTAAGGGGTTTAATGCAAGTGTAACTCAATAAGGATCACAATTTGGACATGCACTTGCTACCTACCCTCCCTCCCTACTTTGGAACATTGGGGATTGCTTGTTTATTTTATAAGTTTTGGTAAGCAGAGACGAGCGGCAGGCTTGTCCTTTTTATGTTCCCCCTCTGGTGTTGGATGTTCACTTCCATGAGTTGTGAAATGAAATTGAGTGGTTGGACACTGCTTGATAAGTAAATGTAAGTGAATGGAGGTAAGGCACTGCTTATTTGGTTGGATGTTTAATTCAAAGAGTTGGGAAATGAAAGTGAGCGGTTTGATGCTGCTTGATAAGTAAAAGTAAGTGAGTGAAGGAAAGGATGCTGCTTAGCTGGTCAGGGTGAGCGAAGTCATGCTGGCTTAGTTAACAGTTATATTGATGTTTATGCTGTGATTAATAAATCAAAATATTGGTCAATAAAATTATGTTTATGAAAGTTTAATAAAGGTCATCAAACATCATTTGGTGTGATGTGTTTTTGAAGGAGATCAGGATAATTGGCTTTGTACAGAATTCTTGAGCAAATAAATTGAGAGATATTTTGATCAGTTCCCTGTAAAATGTGTGGCTTCTGGCAATTTGTTACAAAATGCATCACTTGAATAATGACAGTCATGTGAGTTTCAGATCTTGTATATTTCAAAAAATGCTGCAAACAAACCAGGCATCCAACAAGGCTGTAAAGTGTAAAACACAGAGTACACAGGATAAGCACTTTCAGACAAATTGTGCTTCATCAGATCCACAAAATAAAACAACAGAACCCATTAAATACTAAAACATGTGCTTCAATTAACCAATAAAATACAGCAATCAATTATTGATGTATACTTCTTTTCTTAAGAATTGGTTTTAAAGGAACAGAGTCATTAAGGCCAGGCAGTTTATATGCCTGCAACTTTACAATCCACTTTGTCTCTGCAGTTTCAAGTTTGTTATTAAAATCGCCATGCCTTTTGTTAAAATATAGCAATTGCAACACTATAAAATCAAAACAATGACCAGTAAAAGTAGAAACATGTTTGGCTAGGGCATTAAGTATGTTTTTACATCTAACGTCACCCATATGCTGAAGAATGCGCTCTTTAAGCATCCTAACAGTTTTCCCCACATAGAATGAAGTACAACATTTACATCTTTCTTCCACAACCATCTTATTTCAGCTAACACAGTATACAATTTCATTTTGTTGTTATATAACAAATTCTCACATATTTTTTTCACAGCACCCATATTATCACAAACAGTACTTTATCCCATTTATCAATATTACTTGTCTTTATCATACTTACCAAATAATATCATATTCATATTTATACTTTTAAACCCTTCTCATCTATATTCACATTTTAACTTTTCCAATTTATTTGTTCTTTTTACAATCCCAAAAAACAAATACTTGTTGTTTCTTCTTCACTACAGTCAACACAATTTGTTTCTTCCATCACCTTATATTTTATATTCCATTCCATCAATAACTTGTCTAATAAAATTCTCCACAAAAAAAATCCCTGCTTCATAAAACAATTCAAGCTTTTTCCTTTTTCTTCTGTCTTTTTTTTCCTTTTTTATCTTCCTTTAGTTCCTTTTATGGGTATACCAAAAAAGAAAATAATAATAATAATAAGAAAATGTTATTACATCATTCTTTTCCTGTTATCTTCATCTACTTTTGACTTCAATAATTTCTTTGTGTCCTATTTTTTAATTCCATCTTGTCCTTTTTGTGGCTTTTTCCTGTTTGTATTCTTCCCATACTTTTTTGCTTGTATAGCACCTTACCTGTCATCTCTTTTTGCCTTTCTTTTCCATTCTTATTCCTCAAAATAAATGCATAGATGATAAAAGCATTACTGGATTTTTTTTTTATTTCAAACCACCTTCTTCTTTTTATTATAAATTATCTATCTTATCAACGGGTTCAGCCTTGAACACCAAATGAAGCTTAAACATATCTAATAACTTTTTTGCCATTTGAGTTGGAAACATTTATATATTCCCCTAAAATGTGCTGTTTTCATCATACTAACATTTTTTTATTTCTTCCTGTATCACTCTCCATTGACTTATTGCACTTTCATAACTCACCAAATATTATTCCTAAAATCTTTATTTACTTTTCTCTGAAATCTATTCAAATTTTATCTCACCAACTCCCTTATACTTCATTTTGTTTAACTGCAGATAAGCTTTTTAAACAACTTTTAAATTATTAATTCATCATCACTTATCCATTACTTGTATGTAGCTATTTTTTACGTAGGCCCTTGGGCCGATAGCCTAGTACCTACCTATGAACCTATGAACATCACAAACATATGTCATAGATATTAGTAATATAAGATTTACTTACATCTCACATTTTGTCTCCCTTATGTCATTCATGTCTGTATTATTGCAATCATTACTAATATAAATAAGCACGTATTCATTCAGCATCCGTGTCTTACTCCTCTCTTAATACTTATATTTCCCCATCTATCCATTTATCATAACTTGCAACTATGAACTTTAATAACATTTCTTTATTACGTTAATATTTCTCTCCTATGCCATATGCCTCTAAAATTTGCCACACTGCTTTATGGCTCATTTATCAAAGGCTTTAGTAATGATACATGTAAGCAGTCTTACTTCTTTATTTTATTTCAATAACATATCTACTACCTCTTTCATTATGCTTAAAATTTATTTCACTTACTTTTATACCATAAACCCATTGTCCTTCTACCTCGCCCAATACTTTCCCCATCCTTTTTATAGTATTTTCATAAATATTTTTATAGTCAGTATTCCCTAGTATTATAGGCCTCCATTTTTTTTTGTTTTCTTTCATCCTTTTTCCATATACATTTTATCATTCCCTACATATGTCTTCTTCCATTTAACCTACTTTCATCTGTTTGATATTTTTAAATTCTCTTTCATCTTTAGTTATATCCTTATAGTCCTCATTACTTATATCAACATTTAGGAGAAATATGGGGAAACAGAGCAATTTCTTATGGAGAACTCTGGCTAATCAATTACATTTTAAATGTTTAATATTATATACGCAATAACAAGAGAAGAAGTGTTAAATTTGAGGAATTGATGAAATAGAAGAAAATTTTTTCAAACAATGTAGTGCAATAAGATTTTGGGAGGCCATAGGGAAATTACGGGAAAGGGGGAATAAAAAAAATGTTAAGTTAAACATGATTTTCTATGGAGAATATGATGAAAAAAGATTGGTAATAAGAGTGTAATAGACAGAATATTTTTTTCTTTAATATAGCATATGTGGAAAATGAGAGGGAATATATTATTATACAATAAACAATGGGAGGTAGTTAATATTATTACTAGAGTTATGTTTTTTGTAGCAAAAAAAGTTGGGAATGTTAAATGGGTCCTAGTTTTTTATATTCTATTATTTATTAGTTTTATAAGAAAGTTTTATGATGTGATGTAAACTGTGATTTTTAATAAAGCATCCACCCATACTCTTTTCGATAAGTGCCATGAGATGTTTCCATATCCAAGCTACAACTAACTCAGGCAGATGCAGCTTTAGTTTAACATGCATTTCAAAGGAAGGTATACTCAGGAATGTAGCAACCCTCCCCTATTCTGTGATGCAGTGTCAGTCTTGAAACAAGTCTCTGAACACCCAGGGTTAGAATACAAGCTAGCTACAGTTTTCTGTTCTTCTACCTTTAAAAGCAAGTGTGCTAAATGCTAAACCTTTGGCAATGCTTACTTGATCACCTGCCTTGAGGCCTGCATACTCAGTTTTACAATTATGGGTTTCACTCACCCCTTACAGATGGAGCAGGTATTCCAATCTGTGCAGCTGAAATCAGCATCAGGAATAAAGTCATTGGTGTGGATCATGAGAGTCTTATCCTGTCAGGATAAAGAAATGCATTATTGTATCCTTTGAGAAGTCATCTACCAGGGAACTACCACATTGACAATACACCACCAAGAGCTGACCCAGCTGTTTGCGATTTGAGAACTTATATTAGTGACCTTAAGTTCAACTAATGTTTGTCTAATGTTGTAAGAAAGTAGTTCTATAGTGCACAGCTTATTTATTTATTTAGTTATTTATTTATTTAACATTTGTTGACCAGGAATTTGCCCTTTTGCTGCAAGGCATTAAATTTGTTGTCATTTTAATGGATGTGCTGTGATAGGTGTTAAAATAAGACCCGGTAGGATTATCAAAACAGATAATAAGATGGCTTTACACCTGAGAGAGAGAGACGAGAACTGAATGATCCTGGTCTTATAAATCATTACCTACAGGTCCCAAAAGACTAAGAAATACACAAATGTCTACAGAAAAAATACTGGACTCTGAGGGGAATCATCCAGCATAGAGATAAAGATTGGGAGAACTGGGTAATTTTGTTTTACTGATGAGAGTCTGGGTCAGTACAAGCTACAAGTACAAGCTTCAAGAACATAGCACCTGGAGAATATTAGGGTCCAACCTAACACTCTCATACTGGGTGACTTCAATTACCCCTACATTAGCTGGGAAAATTATTCATGTACCAATACACTTGCCCAACAATGCTCTGGGTCAGCTCATTCTTACCCCCACTAGAGGTAGCACATCCTTGGCCTGGTCATTACTAACATGGTCGACTGTTGCTCTACACCAATAGTCAACTCCTCCCTGGTTAGATCTGACCACAAAAAAAATCACCTTGGAAATACACATCCCTGCCACTCCCCCCCCCCCCCCCCCCGCAAAGGTAACCACCATGAAAAACTTCTCCATAGTTAACTTTGGGCTGCTAAAAACAGAGGTGGCTAACTTCATGACACCCTTGCAAATGAGAATAGTTGCATGATCGCTGAATGATACACCAGTGCACTGTATGAACACATACACAAATGCATGGATCTAGATGCTCTCCTCCAAAAAAAGGAAGCTAATCTGGTGGTCCCCTGCCATAAACAAATTCTACAACAGAAGGAGGAAACTGATGCGGAATGAGGTGAAGTCACAAGACTGGAAAAACTCCCTTATCAGCCTCAACAAAAAGTTGAAATCCCTCATCAAATCCGCTAAAGCTAGCTATAAAAACAGAATTGCAGCAGATAGTAAAGGCAACCACAAGGCCTTCTATAGTTATGTAAAGAATCTCCATGGCAATACCCAGATTTGCTCTGAGCTACTGCAGAATGGTATCTCCTATACTGAGCCAACAGATATTGTCAATATACTGGCCGACAGATTCAGTGCCAGCTTTACCCTTCTCCCCCCCAAAGGATCAGTCACAATACCAGTAGATTGCAAGGCACCCTGTATTACTGCTGCACAGGTTAAAACAGCACTGTCCAAGGCCAAGAATACAGCTTCTAGGGGACTTGACAATATCCCTGGCTGTGTTCTACATGAACTACAGAGTGAACTGGCACCTCACCTGTGTGCCCTGTTCAATCACAGCCTCACTTCAGGCTTTGTCCCTTCCGAATGGCACACTGCTGCAGTCATCCCTCTCCACAAAGGAGGAGTGACTATAGACCCTGGGAATGATTGCCCCATTAGCCTGATGAGTCTGATATGCAAAACTATGGAACACATCATCATGGACCTAATAAACAAGGATATAGGGAATCTCCAAACTTTGGATCCAACACAGTTTGTTTTTGTGAAGGAGATCATGCCTGTTCAACTTCTTTGAGTCAGTCACCAGAGCTGTGGATGAAGGCAAGGTGGTTCATACAGCCTATCTTGATCTGGCCAAGGCCTTTGATACTATTCCCCACTCAGGAATCACAGAAAAACTCATTAAGCTAGCCATCAACCCCTATATCACTAGGTGGGTTGCAAACTGGCTCACAAGTAGAACACACAGTGTGAAAAGTAGCTGACTCCAAGTCAGACTGTTGACCAGTCACGAGTAGAGTCCCACAGAGTTTAGTTCTGGGTCCTCTCCTGTTTGGTATCTACTTCTCTGAAGTCCAGGCCAACACGAAGGGACTCTGGCTGACAAAGTTATCAGATGATTGCAAGTTGGGAGCTGTTATTAACTCCCCAAGTGATGTTGACATCCTGTTGAAAGGCCTCACTGAGACCAATGAATGGTGTCAGAACCATGGCCTTAAGCTCAATGCCAAAAAATGTGTCATCATCCTTATTGGGAAAAACCCAGTTCCCATGAATTATCACATCAATGGTAGTCCACTGAACACATAAGGCATTATTAGAGATCTGGGAACACAGGTTTGACAGCAACCTATCTTTTGACCTCCACATTGCCACTGTAGTCAGAAAGTCCTTCTGTGTGACACATCTCATTAGTAAGGGTTTAGCATCCAGGAAGAAAAAGTTCATTGTCTCCCTCTACACTTCCCTCATTAGGCCAATCATTGAGTACAATGCCCCATTTGGCATGTACCTCACTAAACACCTGCAACAACTGGAGAGGCCATAAAAGTACCTCACACAGAGGATCCTAGGCCTTAAATATGTGTCCTATATGGACAGACTAAAAACAAAATCCAACTATTCTCTATCTCATATAGCCTACTTAAAGGCAATCTCTGCTTGACTTACAAAGCCATGTCTGACCCAGCCCTGTTAGAAATGCTACATCTAAAGAAATCCCAATCCCTCCACACCACACGCTCCACAGACCTCAACCTCATTACCGCAATTAACAGAACATGCTGGAGGGACAGGTTCATAACCCAGAGACTGCCCATGCTATGGAATAGACTTCCCATACATGTGAAGCAGAGCACCTCACTGGCCTCTTGAAGAGAAATCTTGATGAGTGGATGGGAAATAAAAAATTCACGCCAGGGATCACTCCAGTGGCTTTACTCAAAAGAGGAACTGGGAACTAAGGTTGAGTGATAAGATGCCAGGGTAATCCTATGGGCTAGGCTTGTAAAGGTATTTAGCCTAGTACACACCTATGAACCTATGAACCTATAAACTTCAGTGGGCTGCCCTCTGAGCTGTTTTAAATGTAGTGTGTGAGGCTTACTGTATTCACTAATTTGATGGAAGAACTTGTTGACAACATTTTACTAACATTTCATTCATAACTAAAACCCTTCTTTATGCAGCCATTTCATATGTATTCTAATTTCCATGGACTAAAGACAGCATTTATCCGAACAACTTGTCGTCTTGGAAAAATTCTATCTAAATAGCATATCTGATGATATGTCGGGGACAAGTTGTTCCATAGTACAGCTAAAGAATGAGGCAGGACATTTTGCAACAATGTGTTGTAACGTGCAGACCTTAAAAGTTTGAGTTACACATGCACACCAACAAGATTACAATCCTGGATGAAGTAGGAGACAAGCCCAACACACCCTTGGACTCCTTAATATAACATCTTTCAAGTTTTCTCAAAACTGGACAAGTTAAGTAAATTCCTTAACCATATCTTTGACATTCTGCAATACATAATCACCTGCATTTTTAATAAACCTCTCACTATGTATAACTACATGCTTGATAAGGCACCCATAGGCATCCATTTATAATGAGAGAGGCCAGTCTAAAAATGCCCAAAATAGGGAGAGATTTTCTTCAGTGTTTATGTTTGCAAGGGCTCAGTCATTAACAGTAGGATAATGGACCCACTGCATGTACAGATTTTAAATCTGGCAAGGCATAACTGTGGATTGACTACATTAATCTATTGTAGCGACTGAGAACAATGTAGCAGATGTGAGAGAACGCATGCAGCAGGAGTGAGATTACAGTATCCCGTGGGCTCCAAGTTGTTAGTATATTTTAGTATATAGTAGTAAGAAATGTATATTTAAAAATAGCGTGTGTGTGTGTGTGTGTGTGTGTGTGTGTGTGTGTGTGTGTGTGTGTGTGTGTGTGTGTGTATATATATATATATATATATATATATATATATATATATATATATATATATATATATATATATGTATATCTATATAAATCCAGTGGTGGCATAAACACCCAATCAACATAAACAGAACATATTGGAGGAATAAATATGTATCACAGAGAATATCATTTATTTGGAATTGCCTTAATTTCCCCATAAACCAAAGTACCTCTCTTACACTACTGAAATGTAACCTGGATGAAAGAATATGTAACCACAAATTAACCCCTGGTTTAGCACCCTTGTCCTTCATGGACAGGGGCAACATGTAAATATTCTGCTCATCTCTGAGTTATTAGGACATAAAATATAAGAGCTGAAATCTTCATGGGAATGTGTAGCTCAGCTTTTAAATATTTTCATGGTTCAATTGCCTAGTAAGTATCTATGGACCTAAGAATAACAAACACTTACTTGGACTTAAGGAACTACTTTGTGTAATCTGGAAATATAACTGTTGACAACTCTAAGTGATGAAAATTATATTATACCGGTAAATAAATATTTGAAAAAATAAAAGAGAAGAAACAGATGTTTTGCTTAAATTAGCCTGCAAATATTTTGATGCTACATAAAATGTCAGTTTAAAGCCAAAGCAATGAAGATAAATTATCTATATCTAGGTTCTAAACTGAAATACCAAACCTCACTTCATAGCAATATGCATGAATCTTTCAAACACAAAGGTTATTCAATGATCAGTTCATTTTAAAACTGAATGCAGAAGCATTACAATCTATCTAGAGTAGAAAAACGTTTCAAGTACTCATTTCAACATACCTTCAACTTTTGTATCCTAATTGACTAATTCTCATCATAACCTACAAACAACATACTCACAACAAAGGAGATAGTACAATAATATAATCTGCCCATCATCATGGTATTACTCATAGGTTCATAGGTTCATAGATTAGTACAAGGTTAACTGCCCTTGTGGGGCATTTTAAGCCTAGGCAATTAACCCTGATGAGAATCAAGTGCTGCACTTTGTGTCATTAAGGCAAATATCTTAACCATTTTGCTAACCTCCCTCAGGGTAGGGTAGTTGTTGCTATCATAAAAATATATGGCCCACTAGTTTAGTGAAAGGTGCTAACATTTCAGTAGCCATGTGGAAAACTCATACATATGCAGTAATCAATTGAACCAAAAGTAACTAGTCTGAAGAATTAATCTCTGTCAGTGTCCCACCTTTAATAACAATAATCTCAATGGAGCTACAGGCCCCTTGTCATGCATCAAAAAAGAAACTATGTTGATACTTTATTTGTTTCACATAGCAATAAACTCAGAAAGAATTAAACAAAAGTATAAAAGGTAGAAGCTCAGTTGCTGAGAAAATTTTACAAGTCCTGATAATTTGAAAAAGCACCCATTAGTATCCAGAGTACAACAATTAAATATTAAAAACATGCATACTCCTCCTAGTGTATAACAGCATGCCCCCTATTGAACACACTTTTACAAATCTCATTTATTTAATGTTTACTCCTTGGGGGAATTAAATATTAAGTATATATACACTTCTGACCAAAAGCTAAGCGTGTGGAAACATCTTTTTTTTTTCTCTTAATTTATACTTGCAGGACTGCTCTTACAGAAATTTCCAAAGTATGTTTTACTTTGGAGATTTTTAGAATTCTCTTATAGTCATAACAATTAAGTCTAAAAGATAGCATATAAGGTCTTCTAATAATAAAGCTCAGGGAATTAGGAGAAGTCTCAACTACCAGAAAGAATATGTCTTGTGACACAGGTGATAAATTGTCACTGTTGGCATCCTCATGGATGTCGTTGGCACATTGTTATGGTGTGAATAAGCCTCTTTATCTGTCAGTGATAATTTCATAGAATTCACCATCCTAGAACAGATTTTTTTACACAGCAAAATGTGTTTTATTCACTAGTGAAGTGTTTTTGTTTCTTATACTTTTACGCTTCCTCAGAACACTTATCGCTAATTCTGTTCCATTTAAATATATCATTCAAGCAGCCACATGTTTTACAAACACCAATCAAATTTTAAAAATGTACCTAATGTCCTTTAATTTTAATTTGCTACACATACTAAAATAATTTTTAATCATGAGTATTCTGCTGCATTCAAAAGCAACATATGACAAAATGTATATAAATACAAATTGTGGTATAGTGCATTGTATATCATTCTTTATTTTTCTCCTATCCTATGGACCTGTTGAACTGTCATTGTCTCCCATGCAGTTCTGTTTTTTCTCTATTGTTAATCTTTCAAACTGCAACCATTTTACATTACTTCATGTTAGTCAACATATATCTTTATAATTGTTTTATTGTAGTGGAGCTTTTCTCCTCGGGCCTCCACTGAAAATGGGTTTCTGGCACAGTCGGACACTCATGGTAAACAAATGTAAAAATAAATAAAACAAATAAATAAATAATAAACTTTCTGAATTAGAATCACAATCACCATTATAAATAGTAAATGTTACAAATAAGGATAATAACAATATCTTATTTAAACATAGTAAAATTTGTTAACTATATAAAATGTTTATATTTATAATATTACATTTACTATCCACAGAAGTTAATAAGTGATGATTTTCACTTCCACAACATATACTTGTATATACACTCTATGTATATCAGCAATTTAGAAATATCACTTTTATTGCAAGCATCAATCAGCAATTTAGAAATAGCACTTTTATTGCAAGCATCAATCAGCAATTTAGAAGTATCCCTTGTATTGCAAGCATCAATCAGCAATTTAGAAGTATCACTTTTATTGCAAGCATCACTTAATCTGACTAATAAAAGTGCTGTGTGTCTAGGAACTATTGTTTCAAACACCCTTCTTCTTGAAAATACATATTTTATGATTACCCTTAGCTTAGTATTATGAGCTTGTCTTGATCCTTTCCTGTTACTTCCTTGTTTGATATAAATGTTTCAAGACTATAATTGTCTTATAGTAATTATACTTTTATGGAACCCTATAATATTCCTAAGGCATTATCTAACTCTAAATATTCCAGCATAACAGTTTCAAGAATTACACTGTTAATGGTTCAAAAACATTGTGGCAAAGAAAATTAAAAAAAGACTTTGGTTTGTTCATACCAGACAGTTAATCATGTAACTACTCACTACAAGCAAAATGGCACTAAAATGTTAAAAGAAAAATGGGTTTTGTTATTAAAGGATAAAGAGAAATCGGTGATAAATTCATTAATTTAAAACGACTAAAAATACTTATCTGAAGTATTCATACTAAAAATACTTATCTGAAATATTGAATTTCAGGAACAAATTAACAATCCAGCATGTACCATGTACGGCCTTGAGGTACTGACATAGGAAAGATATTATAAATGATTTGCATAGCACTCCTTACCTCTGTCCCAGCATGGCATTGTCTGTTTTGTTTAAACAAGACCTGAAGTCACATTTATGTTTTAGCATTTGTAAATTAGAGTCAGGTTCCAGGACTCTTTATACTATTGCTGCTAGAAATGCTGAAAGAGATTTAATTTTGCACAAGAGCTTTTGTTATAATTATTTGACTATACTGCTACTAAATATTCAGACAGAAAAGATTATTTGTAGAAGCTATTTTAATATGCCAGGTAGCATTTACAAAATGACAATGGTGGGAGAATCCAGTGATGGATTTAATATAGCTATTCATAGCATCCACTGAAGAAATAATATATATTTAAGCAGAACTCAGCCCTGTTTGCCTTTGTGCTTTGAAAGAACATTTGTTGCATAAAATCCTAGATACATTGCTATTCAAATTTAACAAACACATACCAGCAGTACCCTGTATAAAGTCTACTTTTATTTCATACTGGCATATGTAGCAGTGATCATATGTTACTTAGTGTTTCAGTGGGAGGAAGTCCATCTATTATAGAGCTGCTGTTATTGATTAGAACTTCCCATCACTGATAAAGCACTTGTACTTTGTAGTTCTCTAATGGCTTAGTCTAGACACTAGTCAGTCATGGGAAGATTTACATGCTGCACAAGTGCATTGATTTCTGATACATCCCTTGCTTTCAGGTTGCATTAAGTGCTGCCAAGCATATTCCATACAGGAAGAATAACACCTCTGAAAATAATCTGTGCAGCTATGCAATTACAGCCAACAGTGGCAAATGCATACAACTTAATTAGTAATAACATTAAAACACCAGATGTGTACCACATTAAAAGGTTGTCTGATCCTCTGCTGGAAACTTGTCAGTTGTTTATTAATTGGGATTGTGGGACGAAAAAAGGTAATGTGAGAATAAACTTATCTGTCAGCAAAGTAAAAAATGGCCAGCTAAATACCTATGGGTTGTTCATAGGTTAATATAAGGTTAGTCAATCTTCAGACTATTACATGCCTAGCCAATAACTAACAAGTTAGTATGGGTGAGAAATCAAACTCTGTACATTGTGTCTGCAAGGTAAACACCTTAACCACTATGCCAACACCACACCCTGGACTAAAATATGCCCAGAAGAATATATCTGCTCCTGAAATAACTGATATTTTTTATCATATCTATCCACTGTTTACCCGAGCAGTAAAAGATCTGGTTTGACTAGGGAGTTGGAAAAGGATATTATAAATGTGATTACTGTGACAACTCTATGCAATTTATTTTTTTTACTTATTGATTAATTGATTGACTTTTGTTTAATGGGAAAGTCAGACTAGGCACAAGTACCCTTTTTTAGGGAAGGCCTGGGAGAAAAGCTTCAGCGTATCATATTTAATGCACTTAGTGTTTACAATAACAAATTTTATAATGCAGTTTCAGTGAATACATTGCATAATATCTATATGCAGTCTATAATCACATCCCTGTGGGAATACACACATTGTAAATAATCTCTTGAGTCTATATTCTTCTGAATTTACTTCAGAGGGGTTCGGAGGGCGGCCTAATGGTTAAGGTGTTTGCCTTATAAATTCAAGGTGCAGGGTTTGAGTCTCACAAGGGATAATTGGCTAGGCTTTAAATGGCTTGCAAGAGCAGTTAGCCTAGTACTAACCTATGAACTATTTCCTTCCTTTAACATTCCTAATAAAAGAAAAAAAAAATTAAATTGACATGAATTGTCACTAAGCTTCACATTCCTGCTGTATTAACATTCTCACATGCTTATATGTACTCTTCTGTTCAATCTTACATACTATTACAATATTGTTTTGTATTTTACTTTATTTTATTGCATTATTATATTGTATTTCTTTTTACTTTATTTTATTTTATTTTATTTTATTTATTTTTATTCTTTTCCTGACATTATGCTATTGTATTACTCATATATTGTTACTTCATATTGTACCTATGGAGCTTTTCTCCCCAGGACTCCATTGAAAATAGGTTCACTTGGCCCAATGGACCATCCTGGCAAACAAACTTCAAATAAATAAATAAAATAAATAATAGTGTAATAACATTTGTATTGGTATTCACTAACAAAGTTACATGCCTCTTACTGGGACTTTACAGAAAGAAGAGTGGTATATAAGATAGGTAGGAGTAATTTAAGAAATACAATAGAGTGAGGTATTAGAGGAGATAAGCAAGTCTGACTGTTAACATAGCAGTAGTGATGAAATAGTAATTTGATTGTGCTAATTTTTATTTTTTATTTATTTTATTTAACATTTGTTGACCGGGAAAGTCCGACTAGGTTCCAGAGATCCTGTTTTCAGCAGAGGCCCGGGGAGAAATGCTCCAGAAGCATGTCTTTAGATTAGAAGGTTATATAGTAATTTAACAAATACAATAAAGTGAGGTATTAGAGGGTGGTGACTTTGTGCTTTAAAGGAAGGTATAAGAAAGGTAATGAAGGGTGTTAGAGAACTATGTCCCACATAAGGAGCAGGGACAAAGCCAGGAGGCAGAGATGCCAGGAAATTAAAGTTAAACATCTGTTAAATCATATGTGTGATATAATGTGTCATATGTGCTGCTGTCTCATGCTTTCTGTTTTCATAGTTCTAAACCTCAATATATCATCATTACATAGGAAGAAAGTAAAATATCACAGATATATTAAGGCTCATTCAACTACAAATGTACCATTTTGTTTCAGTACAACTATTTCATGATGTATTTGACATCCAATTAGTTCCACCCTAATTCAGGTATAAGAAATTCATATTAAATGTAATAAAAAGTAGCCCCCCACCACGACTGGGAATACAGATTTTGAATGCAAAAAATAGTAAGAGAGATGATAAGCTCCAATAACCCTTACCCTTTTAGTACACATTATGCAATTAGTGTTGCAATCTACGCTATTAAATACCACAAAAGAAAATCAGTCATCTCTCATTGAGTGTAATATTTTGCTGGTGCACTGTAGCCATAATAATACAAAACAAGTTAACTATAAAAAAGCATAGGTTTCCCTGTGTGCTGGTGGTGTTCCCTGGAATGCAGATGAACATGAGCAATAGCAGAATATGTTTAATGGGCAGGGTAACTAGGAGATTCAGAGACATGGAGACTAGGCATGAACACAGGTAGGAAGTACATGGTGAGGCTGTTGCAAAAAAAAAAATATGTGCAATACATGGTAAACACACATTCACATAAGATGTGCTAATGTGCTCTTCAGAAGTTGTTTTATGTTGAATACAGTTTTTTTTTAATTTGTGATAATGTACATTTACAAGAGATTTAGAGGCAACTTAGAAGACATAAATACAGAACATTTACGTGATACAAGGAATGGGCAACAGTCAAATACTGCAGTAAGAAGCTTACGCTGTCCATAGCCAAGCGTTGGCTGCAAGCAGCTCCTCTTCGAATTTACTGGGTCTACTGAACTCACCTTAGCATCCTCAGGTGCAACACATCCCACATCCGTAGCCATTGAAAAGGTCAAGGATGCTAATGCAACATCATATTACTGTTGGGAGGGAGGGTCCCATACCTCTCAACCTGTTAGTGTAAGAAGTATGGACAAATAGGGACAATTTTGAAATATTGCTCTTGCAAACTCAGAAAGTTGATAGAATAACAGGTTTTTCAATAGCATGAATTTTCCGAAGAGTATGGAGTCTAAAACTCAATTGCCTGTCATGATTTTTTAGCTTCAGTCTTTAATGATTGGCCACTAATTTGCCAGAAAGCCACAATTTTATGAAAAACTGACCAAAAATATAAGGCAGAAATCTGGACATTCTGTGAAAATCTGTACAGTTGAGAGGTATGGAGGGTCCCAAAATCACTGTGTGGCTGACAGTAAGACATTTATTGGTAACGGGACCAAGATTGTAAAATATGTTGTAATTATGATGTTGCAACAAGAACTCTTCCATCTGAGGGACGAGTAAAAACAGTGTGTTTGTACAATAAATAATTATATTTAGAAATATCACAGTTAGCATCCTTTTGGGTTAAATGTTGACATAAGCCAGAAAGTTTTCTTAATAATAAATTGGTGTTGTCTTTTTAGAAAATGTTCATGGGACTTGTTCAATTAAGAATTACTGTTTTGCTGCAAAAATTTTACTTGGGAGTTGTTTTGTATGTCCCCTTAGAAGTCATCGACCTAAGGCAGGGAGAGCCTTTATTTTTACAATGGATGTTTAAGTTCTACTACAGAGAAGAGCATTATCAGTTCTTCATGCATTTGCTTGGGGCTCAAATATTCTGAATGTGCAGGTTTAAACACTCCCAGGGCGAAGTGGTGGAGGTGGATGATAGGCTACAGTGCAGGAATAATTCAGGGTTTTATGTTTCACTACCTCCTAAAGCATCCGGTCCTTCTATGCATAAACATCCCCTTTTTCTGTATTTTATGCTTTATTGCCCATATTTCTTTCACAAGCACTGATTTCACTCACTTTTTCCATGCAGATTGTTTGTAGAGCTTCATGTATTCATTGTATAACATGTTGAGGCTGAGAATACAGATGGCATCAAGATTTTAATATTATACTCAGATCTAATATATACAAACAGAAGTCTGACTGTAAGCAATTTATATCATTTATTATTTCACATTTAAGAACCACCAGACACCAAACAAGACATATTTAAAATAGTTATTGGTCTACATAGTAAGTTCCATGTAGAATGTGCCATTTAAGCCAAGCCTGTGAGTTGATAAGAATCTAAACTGCCTGAAATAATAGCTAGCTTGGGTAGTAAATGGCAAAAAGAGATATGTCTGCAGATGTGTTTGCCCACTGGCTTGCATCCAACAGTACAAGGCATATGTTGTTCATATGTAGGCTCCATGAGGGTATATAACTTTGCAGGGAGTTTCGTAAGTCATCAGACTTGGTAGGGTAGTGTTTTTTGCCTTTTGCACCTGTACAGCAACCAGCAGTAAGTGGTAACCCCATGTCCAGGTGTATAGGTAGGTATGAATCTATAATTAATAATATTGTACAGCGGCTGTTATACATTCAACAAGACTGATCGGGACAGGGTCAAGTTTTGACAGGGCAGGAACATCATGACTTTTTGTCTGTTAGAGAAAGTTGATGTATGGGTGTGATGTGGTTATGTGATTGATGAAGAATATGAAATAAGAGGTCAAGGAGATTTGCTGCTTGCTCAGCAGTGACCATGGGTCTGAGTTCATCAGTTTCTATCTCTTTTGCTGTCTGTTCATTTTGGTCCTTAACATTCAAGATGTGTTGAATTTGTTAAATGGCAGTGTTTTCTGACATCTGGGAGGCAATTGTGACCTTTCATTCCATCTCCTGCCCTTCCGTCATTTTCTTGTTGGACAAAAATGTGCATTATTGACTTAATCTCTGGCAGGATTTCCCTGGGTAGTTTAATTGCAACAATTTTTTTGTCCGAGTATTACTCATGGTAAGGAGAGTTAGAGGTATTTTGATTGGATGACTGCAATTCAATCACTCCGGAATGTTTTGACAGTTTTATATGAGTCACCTTTGGAGTTTTCCTTTAGATTGTCTGTGTTCCTAGGCATTCTATTTTAGTGAGATTGTATTGCTTACCCTAACTTATATTCATAGGTTCCATCATTTAAATTTGTAGCAGCATTATTACCTAGTAAAGATCACAGAATATAAAATTATGAATTAACAAAGTTTTCCACATAAAATAAGTTTCTATTCCTAATTATTCTTAATATTGAACAAATCATCATTTGTGATGGGAGGAAGAGGTATGCAGGGTCACTAATTTGAGAGGTTGGTTATACTATATACTATGTGAAATTTTGCTCAGTTAATCTACAAAATGCTAGTAACTCATCAAAGAAATGTTTATATTTTAAAGTAATTCATATTAACTAATTGTCAATTTTCCTAACTGAAGTCAGCAAACATTTCTCAGCCAGTGTTTAACATTTTGTTAATTAGGCTGTAAATAATGTCTTAAACATACAGCACACACACACACACACACACACACACACACACACACACACACACACACACACACACACACACACACACATACATTTGTAATGAAACACTATAAAGGAGGCACAATAAGAAAGCATTTATTTTATGTCCCCTAGTACTTGTAAGTCGTTGGAACATTTCTATGCCATTTTTTGTCACATTGAAAGTTGACTGCACATTCTTTGTTAAGAATTTAATTTCTTTGTTTTCCTATACTCATATTGATAACTAATATTAACAAAATTATTCCATGAGTGGGACAACTATAAGTTTACAAGACACTTAAAAGTACTTTGCCAGCATTCTAGTTTGAGTGTTAGGATATTGTGGGTAGGGGACACAATTTTGTTAATTTGTTCTAAAATAAGGTCTCCTCCACTTTTCATTTGTAGTGGACAAAAGCACTAAAGACATAGTAAATCCAGGACCAGATAGCAATTTTAATGGCTGGTTTATTTGCTCTACATGGTCTGCTTCAACAGTATTGCACATTCAGCATCAGGAATCTTGTTACTATTTCAACATTTGCTGGGGCATAAATGGTATACAGTTCATTCATACTTGACTACTGTCTCTAGAACTGGTTTAATTTGTTGAACTATATGTATGGATCTCCCATATTCAACTGCATACACTGGTACAATTGTATGTGTTAGTCTACATACACGTCAGCATATTTATTTACATATCTACACAATGACACATATATCACCTGAGAATAATAAACACATTAACATATATTATTTGTCAAGGGGTTTATTAAGCTTGTGTTATCCTAGCAACTTGTGGTTTTGTTTAATGTCAGTAATGGCAGGTCACAGCTCTCACCCGAATCAGGGACTAATTTCACAAGCATCAGAAACAAAGACAATAATAAGCAGGGACAAGCAGGCGCATTCTTTTAAATATCACTGCTGTGTACTGGTGATATGAATAGAATAGGTGAGTGTGAATCAGTATAGATTATCTGAAGTAAAAGATGTCTATAACTCAATTTATTGTCATTATTAATTAAGGGTGAATCAAGGGGGAGGGGGCAACCTCCTTTTCTCCAAAATTACCAATCTGAAGAGAGATTAAAAACATAAAAATAAAAGAATTTTTGAGTCACAGTCAAGGACATACCAGGAAATCTAGGACAGTTCAGAGGTATGGGCATGGTATATTCAGAATCTGTGTAATTATGGAGGTAATGGTAGTTCTGTGTTGTCTAATTTTCCCTGAGCATTATACTCCCACTGTCCTAGCTATATAGGTATTATATTATTTGCTTCCAGCTCAATTGTTTTCCAGTAGTTTATTTAGCTACCTGTCAGTTATGCCAAAGTTTTCATGTTGGTAAAACTAACAGAGCTTTCCGCACTCGAATACGTGAACATTTATATGCCATCAGGATCCAACATTTGAATAACGCCTTAGCTAAGCATGTTGCATCTATGGGTTATGAACATACCTTTACTTTTAAAGTTATTGATCTCCTTCAGCCTTCTCTTAGAGAAGGTAACATACGCAACTACACAAACACTAAAGAAATTAATTGGATTATGAGGTTGAGGGCAGACAAAGGTAAAGGGCTGAATGAACAAGCTTCTATCAAACCATTATTGAAAGCTAGATGTCTTAAAGTTAGGTAAATTCATATATATATATATATATATATATATATATATATATATATATATATATATATACATATATTATACAATTCTTGGTGAAGGTACCTATGGAGTGTTGGATTCTGTGGAATAAGAGATGGTGGTGCCCGGATGCGATAGCTCCGAGACTGTGATTTGGTGTCTGCTATGATGTATCATTCTATTCGCTTGCAGTAGCTTCATGCCAAATGATTTATTTGTTCAGTCCTAGGATGTTATCTTAAATCTGAGAACATCTAGAAAGTTTGTTATATTATCTTTTGAACAAGTTATCATGGTTTTGTTCTGATATACATATAAAGTTGTTCATGATGGACTCTTGGGTGAGTCAATGCCATTGAGAACAGTGTAAGATAAGATATGGGTTATTTTTATTTTTAATCGTTATTCATAAACTACATATATTTTGTTTTATCAATTTTATACTCCGAACATTATAATAAAATAGCATAGTTCATATTTGAGAGCTCACGATTTATAGTGGTCAAATAAGATTATTTATGCATTTTGCATTTTATAATAATATACTATTGTTAGCTAGTTGTTCGTCAGATATCTTAAAGTATTTATTATGATAGAACCTAACTTTTATAATAATTTTTATAATAATTTGATTACCCTGTAAGATTTGGGTTCACCATTTTAGGAAGTATATACACTTTCTTTAGAGCATACAAATTTGGCTAATTAAATAAGGATAGTTTGCGTCATATTTTATTTGGGCAGTTAGTTTTAGTAATGGATGCAAATAATGAGCGCACTAGCTTGTGTATTTTCACATCCTAGTTATTTGCGCTCTAATGAATAATGTTGTATTTTCTGTTTTAGCTGAAAGTACCTTTAGTGGGGATGTGATCGGCTTCGGCCGTAGCTAGGAGGGATGAGATGTGTTATTAAATTTAGTGAGACATTTTTGCTCAGCTTAAATCAAGATGCAACTTTAAATGTTTCATTGCATTTAATTACATTGTATAACGTGACTAATTTGTATAAAATGCTTTAATTGAAGATGTTTTCGAATTTTAACGGTCTGATGAAGCTTATGTGAAAGCGCTTACCTGTAGCATGCTTTAATAAAACCATCCGTTTTATTTTATATATAATATTTTTCGTGCTTAGCAGTTTTTTATTTATCGTTCACAGTTGAAGTATAATCTGGTGTTTGAATGGTTCTATGGTCACCTCTTTGGTTGTTTATTTAATTCTTATACTTATTAAAATCTGCTAACATCTTACACTCCCATAACATACGTTCCCAGTTGCTTCTTTCTTCCCATCCCATCTCCAACATTTGCCATCTACCCGAGGAAAAGTTCTTTGAAGTCTGCTTGGAGTTTTAAAATACCCATGCACACACTTTCAGGCAAAAATCCTAAACCTTCTGGACTTTGTTGCGTACTTGGGAGCCACACATATGTCCTCCCGTTGTTCCCTTGTAAATCGCTTATCTGTCCCTATCCCTAGTCTTTTCTTGCCTCCTCTAATTGATTCTTATAGTTATTGTGCAGCATTTTATATACCCTGCTAATTATCTGTTTTTTAACATCAGCTTCTGTTTTACATTCAACTAAAAACCAGAGCAGTTCTTTCACTAATAATGCCCCTGTCCCTTTCTCTTTGCTTGTGCTCTGATATCAATCCCTGGTTGGGAAGGCAATGTCTAGCTTGCGATCCAAATGTCTTCTCGGCCTCATCCTACTCTGTTACCTGTCCTTCTCTAGTTATTTCCTCCCAGTACCTTTTACTATTGTATGATTAACTAGTGGGTAACTGGGAGAACTTTTCATTCAGGTTTCAGTGCTGATTTGGGAATAATGTCATTAGGGCCTCCTCTCTTGTTATGTCTTGATTCTAAGCATTCTTTGGAATCTAATATAGTGATCAAACCACTAAAGGGGAGGGATTATATTCATACATTGTTTAGGAGTCATGGCCATCAAGTTCATTTTCACTTTGCCATATCCTCTTAGGATAAAAAGCAAGGGTAAAGGTGGTTTGGGCCTTTTAAGTTGATGAAGCACAGCTTCTGAGTGCTGCTTTGCACTGTTGTGTTTTCAGGTCTCTGTGGGTCAGCTAGCAGTAGATACAGGGAGGTAGGGCCAGCACACGAGAGGACTTTAATCAGTAAAGGTGGAAACCATTAAGACAAAATCCCACAACAGAAAGCAGTGTCCAGGACTCCAAAAGAAAGATGAGTAGTAATCCAATGCAGATTAATATCTAATAAAGGAATGTGACATAAGACAGACTCATAAAACTTTTAATAGTTATGTTCTTCCATACTTTTACATTCATAGGGCTTCATCAGAATTGACAATACATAAAAAAACAGCAATTATGTACTCGTCCACTTAATTTAATTTGTTAAAATCCACAAATTACATCAGTACATGCAAAACATCAATTAAACAAAACATCTCTCTTAAAAGTATATACACATAAAACACCTAACCATCATTTGTGAGGCCTGCTATGGGAAACAGGGGCAGACCACAGGCCTAGGACCCACTATGGCCCTAAGGTTTCTTATCATGTAACATGCCATTCCGTGGTCATTTCCCTCCCCGTAAAAGGGTAGTCCTACTGTGTAGGGAGGGGATAGGGAACCTGTATAATTACTACGAATCGGCAGAAAGTTCTGGCACATTAAATATCTCTTCAGGCTAGTGTGGTCAATTTCACCTTCAGACATAAATCAAGGTAAGTATAATGTTTTAAACTGGTAGTTATTCATACAGACTTATGCAGACATATTTTCAATTGGGCCTAGAACTTGGAGTTCTGCCCACCAGTCTCAAGAACAAAGGCCCCATTCTGGTATCAGTACTGGTTGTTCTGAAATGATGTTCTTCACTGGAAATTACTGCAAATAAGGACTCTATTTTAGTCAACCCATCAGAATATTCTGAGGCTAAGAAGTCAGGACATAATAAAACCAGGACCCATAGTCTTTGATCATAAAGGCTGTCTGTCTCAAGTTACTTTGTTATATGTAATTTGTGAGCGTAGAGTAGTCAGACTTCTCCAGCTGTTAGGTTTAATTATGTCCACAACTCTATAATTAAGAATTATCCCTTTAGGATTATAATATATCCTTAGGGACAGCATGTTTCTCAGTCTAAGTAGCCGGCCATGGCAAATGGAGTTTTGCCTTTTGTTATAGTGGCATTCTCTGATGGTATATATATGCCAATGGATCAAGGGGCGATGTTCAGTGTAATAGTTGTTATCATTTAGTCTTCATAGGAACTAACTGTAGAATTAAGTGTGCATTCCAACATCTCTACAGCTTATCTGTCAGATTTTGAAATGGGAGGCAGATCCTTTCATTTTATCCTGATAACCCAACCCAAACTAGTATCTTCCACCATGTGGATGCTTTTTAGGCCTACTTAGCAGTGGGGGTTCTGTGGCCAAGCAGTTAATCTGTAGATGGGCTTTTACAGCCAAAGCACTTTTTGACCTGTGGGTTTGAGGCCCCCTTTTTTCCAGCATATTTGTTAAACTATTTTTATGGTTGGGCCTTTGACAACATTATGTAAGGTCCTTGATCCTAGACATGCAAGTGTGCAAATAAATTATCTTTACTATTATTTATATGCCTGATAGTTGTAGCTAATAGGTTACCTTCCCCTTACATAGATTTAGTAGGGGATTTAATGACATTCTGTTAACATCAACTTAAGTGCAAGGGAGCAGTACATCATTGGCTTCGGTCCAGTTTCCTTAGGAACTGGTAGGGTTTCAGTTTTTTGGCTACTGACAGTCCTTAGCTTTTAATTTTCAGTCAGTATCAAGCCAGGCAGGCAGTTGGGTCCATATGTTACAGGTCTAACCCAAAGCATCACCAGTTGTTCAACATTTTGTGCGCATCTCATTGGGAGTTAGGATAGTTACAGAGACATTTCATTCTCACTTCCATTTGCTTGTCATTCTGGGAACTGAGGTGAGCAGGTCACATTTGTTACAAGTGGCACCTGCAACTAAATTAATAAATGAGGTCCTCCTGACTTGTTGTTTGGTTATAATTAAGTAATTGCTAATAAGTATGTGAAGTCAGCAATATATAGGTTACTGGCTTAAAGTGGTGCACAGATTCAGTGGTACATCAGAGTTTCACTTGGTTAGGTGTTGCAGTGGCAGGTATAGATCACAAGGTCTCTTTACATAGTCAACTGACTATGTCCAGAAAAGGTAGGGGTTAACAGTCTGAATTTGTAGCCTGGTGCATGGTCAAAATGCTGCCTTACCCCCTGTTCATTTTTCTTTCCTCCATGCCTTTCCTGAGCTAGTCTGCCAGTGGGCATGACAGGGGTAGTGAGCACTATATCATACTGCATTTGTAGAATTGTCATAATTTATAAAAAGATATTCTGAAAAATCTTGACTTGGAGGGTGGGCAAGCTGACTGGTGGAGCTGGTGGTTATTCTATCTGTTCATAGGCTATCCAGGTCACTGAGGTTTTGGATGCTAGTAACACGTGTGAAGTCACTCTGGGATGCCACTTAGCTTAGAGGCTGGGCAAGTCAACCCTTGGGGTTGGTGTTACACTTTCCATTCTGTGGGCTGTTCAGGTCACTCTTGAATGCACTCTGGGATGCCACTTGACATGGAGGCTGGGCAAGCCAGCCATTAGCGACCGTGGCTTCACTATCCAATCTTGGGGCGATCCATGGCTTTAAGGCTTTTGATGCTAGTAAACTCTTAAATTAAACTATCAGAGGTTATTGCTTGGATATTATAAATGTATACAAATGTTTGTGGCATGCAATAAACTGGTTACACCAGCTTGCAAATGTTTTGGTGATTTTAATGGGTGGAGCAAGCTTAAGAGACAAGGGAGTTGGCCTACAGATGCACTTGTCTCCAAGACTGTCACCAACAATAGAATGGTGTGGAATTCATTTGTAGGGTCAGTTAGGGTATATAACTCAGCAGGAAGTCTTATAAGTCATCACACTTGGTATGATGGCAGTTTTCACTTCCCACCCCCAAAACAGCAATCGAGATGAGCCCCCCCCCCCACACTTTTTATTCCACCCTGCTTTTCCTTGGACAGTCTATCAGTGGGCATGACTGAGGTAGTCAGTGGTATATCATGCTGCATCAGTGGAATTATCATACTTTGCAAAAAGGCAATGCTCTCTGGAATGTCAAGCTCAAGGGACCAAAGACTACAACAGCATCACACAAACAGTGGCAATGTCTTCTAAGGTACTGTCCAGCAGAAATTGGCATTTATGACCCTACTTTGCAGAACACTAACCAAACTAATTACTGGATGTGCTGGATTGCATATGTTATATCAATGGGAGATGGTAAAACAATGTATAGTGTGTATCTTGACCTAGCAAAGGAATTCATTAGAATACACTACTCAGGCATTGTTGACAAGCTCTTTGAACTAGGCATAAATCCCTACATAACCCACTGGATTGCTGGCTGGCTCACAGACAGGACTCAAGAAGTAATGATCGGTGAGACCACCTCCATCAACAGACTGGTCACCAGCAGAGTACCCTATGGCTCTGTGTTGGGCCTGCTACCACTGTGCATTTAGTTCTAACAAGTGAGAGCTAATAATCAAGGCCTCTGGCTCACCAAGTTTGCAGATAACCATAAACTGGGTAGTATTATTGATATCTCACAAGACAGCAAAACCTGGTAAGAGGGTTTAACACAAAAAATGTATGTTAACAAAGCCATGGCCTAAAACTTAATGCTAAAAAAATGTATTACAATGTCCTTTGGGAAACTTTCAATCCAAGATAATTACTCAGCTGATAAAACACCCCTAAGAGTCAACCCAGTATTAAGGGATATGGGAACATACGTAAGACAGCAATCTAGTCTTTGACCAACACATAGCTAAAACAGTAAGAAAATGATTCTATGTTGTCATCTTATAGGTGAGGGTGTGGCATCCAGCTCCAAGGATAATATAGCACCACTCTACTCAGCCCTTATCAGACCTGTCATTGAATACAATTCCCTCTTTGGCATGTAGCTAACCCGACACTTGCAACAGTTGGAATGCCCAGAAAGGTTTCTCACCAGGAAAATTCATGGCATGAATACCCTGTCCTTCACTGATTGCCTAAAGGCTCTCTCTCACTTTATTCAGTCTGCCACAGGCTGCTGACAGGGGATCTTTGCCTGGCTTACACGGCTTCCTCAGTCGCTGCCCTGATGTATGCGTTGCATACATGTGAAACAAAGAGTACCAGAAACATTAGATCCAGGGATCTGAACTTCACATGTGACATAAATAGAACATGCTGCAGAGACAAATATGTGTCCCAAAGGATCCTTGCACTATGGAATAGGCTCTACATCCATATAAAATGTGGTTCATCCCTGACCGTATACAAACAAAACCTTAACAACTGGATGAGAAACATAAATTTACCATCAAATGGCCCCCATGTCCCTTATGGACAGAGGCCATCCATAAGAAAAGTATTATCCTAACTCATTCTCCCCCCTACAAATCCTTAGTTACAGTGGCGGCTCATGATATTTGGACTGCAGGACTGTAGCCCCCCCCCCCCCCACCAGCTGTGAACCACAGTGGTACAATCCAATAAACCCTCCTAACCTTGCAAAGAAAGTGAATCCGGACTGCTGCCTTACAAGTCTGGATTCAGGAAGAAGGCAGCAGACTGCTGATGCCCCAGAAATCTATGCAGTGCTTACCGCATAGACTGGAAAGGGATCGGACTGCAAGGTCAGCATTCTTGGAATGTTCACCATCAGGAACCTGGAAACCAGAAGTGTGCATTCCAGCATGAACGCAGATGAGCCGAGATACTCAGGATAAAGCTGCCGAGAGAATATTTTATCATCATTGCAGGCAGGCTTTGGATGGATTATTGCAGCTATGGGCTTTGGATACAGAAAAAGCAAATGGATGGATTATTGCGGCTAGGGCTTTGGATACAGAATGAAGTAAAGGGGTGTGTGTGTGTGTGTGTGTGTGTGTGTGTGTGTGTGTGTGTGTGTGTGTGTGTGTGTGTGTAATGCCCCAGTTGATGTATACTGGTGGCTATAGAGAGAACTCAGGATACTGACTGGTGGTGGTTAGTGAATCCCTCAGGCTTGAATGCTGTATCATGGGTGCAGGTACAAAGAGCCTGAATTCACTACCCATTACAATTTGCAAAACTATTGCAGATTTTTGCCTCATATTTTGTTCTGTTCTGGTCCTCATAAAATCTGTGATTTCTGAGTTTTTAATTCCTTAGATAGTTGATGCTGCAGTGGTCTGATGGTAGCACTGTTGCCTCACAGCTAGAGGTTCTCTAGTTTGATTCTTGGCTGAGGTGCCTTCTGTGTGGAGTCTGCATATTCTTCCTGGGCTTGTGTGTGGGTTTGTTCTGGTGTCCTCCTATGTTACTAATACTTGTGTCTGCAGTATTTCTCCCTGGGCCTCTGCTGAAAATTGACTTTTGTTCCAAGTCAGACTTTCCTGGTTAACAAATGTTTAAATAAAATTGACAGGCATTTGAATTTCAGACTTCATATTCTTCAGAAAGTACATAGTAACACAAAACCTTTTATTCTAACAATTTTGTAAGTTTATAAGATGAATATTTGAAAATTTTCCCTATTTTTGGGACTGTATTCCCCCATTATTGGCTTCATCCAGTTTTTTTTGTGCTAAGGTTGAGAGCTATGGTGAGAACTGAATTCACTGAATATGTTTGAGGGCTGTATTCCCCCATTATTGGCTTCGTCCAGGTTTTTTGTGCTAAGGTTGACAGCTATGGTGAGAACTGAATTCATTAAATGGTAGCTAGTTAAGTTTCATTCTTCCTCTCTTTCATAAAGCAGCTGATTTGGCATAGTGGTATGTTGCTCTGACTGTTTTGCACAGGATCCTGGGTTCAAAACTTTACAGTGAAATGTATAGTGGTAACACAGCATTTTATATTAACAACTTTCCAAGATTATACAAGCAATGTTTAAAATGTGTCCCTGGTTTATGAACTTTTGTCCCTCCCCCCAATAAATTTTGGCTTTTTCCAGATTTCTTGTGCTGTGAAGTTGAGAGATACAGTTGAGTGTCGAATAGATTTTACAAGGAGCTGAGAGCTACAGGGGAAGAGAAGTTTAGTGCTGCATTGGCTTGCATTGTTAATAGCACAACAAGTAATGTACTTGCTTTTGATGCTGTGAGTTCTACCCCCACAGGGGGTAGATGCTGCCGAGCTAAGAATGATCTCTTTGGCAAAGATACAGGCACTTTATTTGTAGATGAAACAATGAAATATAAAGTTGTTTGCTAGCAGAAATCTCTTCATTAGTTACATATCTCTTTAATGTGGAATTATTTAGATGACGTTTACTTCTCCAGAGATTGTGCATATTTACTGATACTGGTGGATTGTAGAAGTTAGAGTAGACTTTTATAATGGAAATGTTCTCAATTGGGCAATTTTGTCATTACTGGTGCATGCATTTTGTTTCATTGCTTACTGGAAAAATGTTCAAAACAATAAATTTAAAACACCCTCTAACAACTGGACTGTATTATACAAGGAATATAATGTAATACAATCAGGAAGGTGTATCACACAACACATGTATGTCTTGTGTGCAAGGGGCCTATCATTTGAAAACAGCCAAAAGTTAATTCTTATACTAACTAAATGTATTTTTTGAATGTGGATTTCAATGCTGTTTCAATGAATGTAAGTTTCAAGGGTAGAAACGTTTTAATGCTAAATCTATTTTCATTGTGAAACTGCATTGCATTGTTTAGCAGATGTATTAGTGTTTGTGCTGTAAAATGCAAAATAAAACTTTCAAATGAAATCCAAATCATTGTAGAAGTAAAGCAGTATGCACATTACAATGTTTATGGTACATGGAGTGAAATAACCAAGTAATGGGACATTGGAATGGCTGCAGAGGGGAAGCTCCATTTGACCATGATTTTGTGAGGGGGAAGGGCGGCAAACTCAAAGACAGCCCCAGCTGAACTATACCTCTCAACTGTCCAGATTTTCACAAAATGAATAGATTTTTGCTTCTTATTTTTGGTTTGTTCCTCATAACATTTGTGGTTTTCTAGCAAATCATTTAGGAATTAAGTCACTAATACTGACAGACATTGAGTTTCAGACTTCATAACCTTCAGAAAAATGCATGCTAAAGCAAGACCTGTTATTCTACTAACAAACTTTATGCAAGAGCAATTTTTAGTACTGTTTGTATGTTCCCCCAATATATTTGGCCTTGTCCAGATTTCCTGCGTTAACAGGTTGAGAGGTACATGCAAATAAATTGCTTTATAGAATTAGACATATCCAGACCTCTCAACTGTCACCGATTTTGGCTCAAAATTTTGTTCTCTTTCTAATAATCCCTCCGCAAAATGGCAATTTTTGAAGACAATGTGGATGGTTTACAATTAATAAATAACTGTAATAATCAGAGTTAATCAGAGTTATAGATTACTTTTATTTCAGAAATTCATGTAGATTCATTTATTTTGTCAGCTGCTCAAGTTAACAGTACTAATATTTAAAAAAAGTGTCCTTTCTTTGACAGGTTCCCAGCTGTATTGTGTGGCTATTTTATATTTTTGCATCACATTTTTGGTCCATTTTTCATAAAATTGTGGTTTTCTGGCAAATTAATGACAAATCATTAAAGATTGAAGTTAGAAAATAATGACAGACATTTGAGTATCAGATTTCATACTCTTCAGAAAATTCATACTAATGCAAGACCTATTATTCTATTAGAAAGTTTATAAGAGTTCATAGGTAGGTACTAGACTATCTGCCTGAAGGCATTTATAAGCCTAGTCAGAATGTGTTGGCTTTCACCACCCCCTAAGATTAGTTCCTTGTGCCTCTGTCCAGCGAGCCACTGAAATGATCCCTGGGGTAAACTTTCTGTTTCCATCCACTCATCAAGGTTTCTCTTGAAGAGGGTTAGTGAGGAGCTCTGTCTAATGTAGATTGGAATCTTGTTCCAGAGCATGGGAAGTCTCTGGGACAGGAATATATCCCTCCAGCACATCCTATTTATTGTTGTGGTGAGGGGGGAATGACGTCGAAGGCCTTTGCGAGGTCTAGGTAGGCTGTGTGGACCATCTTTCCCCTCATCTATAGCTTTGGTAACTGTCTCAAAGACGTCCACAAGGTTTAGGAGGCATGATCTGTCCTTAACAAAGCTGAACTGGGTAGGGTCCACTGTTTGGAGGTTTCCAATTTCTCTGTTAATGAGATCCATGATGATGCACTCCATAGCTTTGCAGACCAAGCTAGTCAGGCTTATAGGGCGATAGTTCCTCGGTTCGTTGTGGCTCCACCTTCGTGGAGTGGAATAACCATTGCTGTGCGCCACTCTGTGGGCACATAGCCTGTAGAGAGGCTGAGTTTAAACAGTGTGTTTAGGAGAGGGGTTAGTTCATCTTTGAGCTTGTGTAGGATGCAGCCTGGGACACCGTCCAGTCCCATTGATGCTGTGTTTTTGGCTTTGGAGAGGGCTGTTTTAACCTGAGTGTCTGTGATTTCAAGGGCGCTACATTCTTCTCGTATAGTTATGGACCCTTTTGGGCATGAGAGGCGGATGAAGTTTGCACTGAACCTGTCTGCCAGGATGTTGGCTATATCGGCCGGTTCAGTGTATTTTGTGCTATCCTGCACTAACTCCGAGCAGATCTGAGAATTGCCACTTAGATTCTTGATATAGCTAAAGAATGCTTTGTGGTTATATTTGCAGTCCATGGCAATTTTTCTTTCAAAGCTAGCCTTGGACAATTTTATGAGGGAATGTAATTTATTGCTGATACTGATCAGGAATGTCTTCCCTTCTTGGGATTTTAATCTTTTCTGTACTAGTTTCCTCCTTCTATTGTATAGTTGTTTATGGCAGAGGTCTATCAGACTGGTTTCCTTTTCATGGAGGAGTGAGTCTTTGTTTTGTTTGGGACAGCATGATCCATGCATTCTTTTAGGTGCCTGTAGAGTGCATTAGTAAAGGATTTTGCAGCTTGGACAGCATTATCCTTTAGCATGGGGGCTTTAAAACTTCCCACCTCGGTCTTAAGTAACATGAAGTTTGCTTTTGAAAAGTTTTTCACAGTGGTTTCTTTGACCGGGGGGGGTGGGTGGGTGGGTGGTGGAATGTGGATATCCAGAGTGATTAGTTTATGGTCAGATCTAACCAGCGAGGGGTTGACCTCCAGTGTGGAACACCGGTCGCCCATGTTGTTGATGACCAGGTCCAGTATGTTGTCACCTCTGGTGGAGGTGTTGACCAATTGATCCAGGCCGTTTGAGTTTATAAATTGTAGGAAATGTTGGGCAAGGGAGTTTGTACTTGAGTAGTTCTTCCAGTTAATGTTTGGGTAATTGAAATCACCCAATATCAGCGTGCTTGGTAGGACCTTTATGTTTCCCAGTGTTTCCAGAAATGCAGAGTGGGGGTCCTGGGACATGGTGGGTGATCTGATTAGCACTTTTGCCCATTGTTAGTTGCACATGGATGATCTCTGAAGCATCGTGCTGTGCCTCTAACCTGGAGGTGTAGGTATCCTTGATGAATATGGATACTCCCCCGCCTTTTATATTTCAGTCCGGGTTTTGTGGCCGAAATGTATGGTATGAGTTGTAGCCTGGTAGTGCTGGGGTGCTCTCTGGAGCCTTAAACCTGGTTTCTGTTACTGTACATATATCGATTTTCTCCATACTGAGAAGTGCCTCGAGTGCGTGCATTTTCAGGTTTAGACTTCCTGCATTGAGTAGCATTACCCTCAGTTTTTTGTTACTTGTGCTATTTATGGCAGTGGGTTTGTCTTTTGAGCCTTGCATAAAAAGGCACTATGGGGGTGGCAAGAGCCTTGGCCAGTATTCGAAAGCCTAAGGGTGACAGGTGCAAGTCATCTCTACAGAAGCAGCGTGGCTTGTCGAGCATGTCATCTCAGGCTGACAGACACTGGATCCCCTTTGAATGACACCAGAAGCTTAACCAATTGTTGAAATTGATAATTTTTTCTCTATACCATGGTATCATTCTTGGTGAGGGCAGGATGCTACTCAGGGTCAGGGTCATACCGGCCTGGGCTACGTGATCAGAGAGCTCCTCCATGTCTCTTTTCATGTAGTCCAGGGAGGTACGGCTCAGGTCATTCACACCAACATGGACAATGATAGAGTCATATTTGTACTGGTTCTGGAGTGACTTGAGTGCTTGTGTTATTTGGCTGATCCTGGCACCCGACAGCCAGCTAACAGTAACCTTCTCCTTGTTCAGCCAAGTGAGTGGGATATCAGTGCATCTGACTATAGAGTCACCTATTACTAGTGTGTTGGGTATGTTATTTTGCCTTAAGGGCTGTGATTGCGTGGCACACTGGTTTTGTGAAGTATGTGATTCATGGTTTGTGTTCGGGGTTGAAGTTGCTTGGATGTCTGCTTTGGAGGTCTCTGTTGCTTTTGCAGATTTTTATTTAGAGCTGCTGAGTATGTTGCCATGCATTTATGTGTGTGTTTTTGCCGGTGCTGGTTTCATAGGTCTATGTGAGACTGGTGGTGTGATGCAAGTAATTCTCTTCTTCTCTTGACTGCCTGATCCAGTCTTAGATTGAGAGAGCTTAGCCTCCAGTTTGGCTGTATAATTGCATCTCTCGCATGTATTAGTGTTTGATGGAAGGAGGAGAGGGTTGTCTGTGTACATGAGGCAATTGTAACATTGCCTCAAAATGCCCAGATTCACCAGTTGGACCAGAGAGTACACCTGAAACTGCCCTTTGAACATGCCTGTATAGGTACAATGAACTGTTTTGCTCATTGGCTGGTAAGGTCAAATTGAGAGCCTTGTCCTTTTCTACAGTATGGGGGAGGGTCTAGTGCTAAGGTTTATTAGTGCTTGCTATGAGTTTTGAGCATGTGCTGGAATGAGAAGTGAATGGTTTGAATGCTTAAGTTAAAGTTTGTCTAGTTCCCAAGGAAAAAATTAAAGAGTAGACTTTGTGGAGCCTGGAATAGTTATACCCTAGCTAACCGGCGCTGCCGGGCGCACAAAACCGCACAAAAGCGGGTTTTATAGCAGGGAAATGAAAGAGATAGAAATTAGCCCAAAATGTCCAATAAACTACTAATTTCTGGGTAGAAACCACTCCTCCAGGGACAGATAGGCTGCTCAAAGCTCCCTCTCTCACAGTGAATAGAGAAACTTCCTTCTATCCAAGTAAGGTATGGGCAAACACAGAAACTTGTAACACAGCCCTGAATTCAGCACTAACCTGAAAACTGGACTATACTAGCTTAGAAAGGCAGAAAAACAAGTATTTTTTTTTCAGAAAATAAAGCAGATACAATAAAAAAAAACACTTTAAATGCACAGAAATGGCTATCACTTGAGTGTGTAGCCTACAACAGTTAAACAGGTGATTTAAACACAAAAACGACTTTGTTAAAGTGCAAGCAGTAAAATATGTACAATATGTAGCTGAAACAAGCTTTTTAAATAGCAGAAACTCTAGAAAACTGGTGGTTTAGGTGGAATTAACTAAAGGCAACAAGGAAATGCAGAAAAAATGATACTTAATCACTCCAAAGTCTCTCTTTTGTCTATCTGCTGCTGTAGAGCTCTGCAGGGCACCAGGCAGGAACTTGCTGAGCAGTACACTAAAACAAAAACCTTGCAAATGTGGGTTTTATAGCAGGGAAATGAAAGAGATAGAAATTAGCCCAAAATGGCCAATAAACTACTAGTTTCTGGGTTGAAACCACTCCTCCAGGGACAGATAGGCTATTCAAAGCTCCCTCTCTCACAATGAACAGAGAAACTTTCTTCTATCCAAGTAAGGTATGGGCAAACACAGAAACTTGTAACAGTCCTGAATTCAGTACTAACCTGAAAACTGGACTATACTAGCCTAGAAAGGTGGGAAAACAAGTATATTTTTTGGGGTTTTTTTTTCAGAAAATAAAGCAGATAAAATCAAAAAGTACTTTAAATGCACAGAAATGGCTATCACACTTGAGAGTGTAGCCTAGAATAGTTAAACAGGTAATTTTAACAAAAAAACAACTTTGTTAAAGTGCAGACAGTAAAATAAGTACAATATGTAGCTGAAATAAGCTTTTTAAATCACAGAAACTCTAGAAAATCATTGTTTTAGGTTGAATTAGCTAAAGGCAGCAAGAAAATACAGAAAAATGATACATGATCACTCGAAAGTCTCTCTTTTGTCTCTCTACTGCTGTAGAAATCTGCAGGGAACCAGACAGGAGCTTGCTGTTTTGTAGCAGGGAAATAAAAGAGATAGAAATTAGCCCAAAATGGCAAATAAACTACTAATTTCTGAGCTGAAACCACTCCTCCAAAGACAGATAGGCTGCTCAAAGCTCCCTCTCTCACAGTGAAAAGAGAAATTTCCTTTTATCCAAGTAAGGTATGGGCAAACACAGAAACTTGTAACAGCCCTAAATTAAAAAGTAATTTATTTTTTTCATGCCTCAGAACCTTTTTGTTTCCATTTAGATATTAAGTAAGCTGTCATGCAGCCAATGCATTGAAATATTTTTTTCTTCTATACTTCATTTTGCCCTGATTGGACTGTCATAATGACAGTTTGGCACCCAGGGCAGCATATTTAATTAAAGTTCCAGTTTTTGTGATTTTGAGCATAGCTCCTCCCCTTTCTAGTTGGCCTCACCCCTTCCTATTGGCCACACCCATTCAGCTGTCTCCTGCAGTCCCCCTTTGATTTGTCACCAGCTGCCACTGCTTAGTTACCTCTCTACTAACATGCCCCCCTTATAGATGCCCATGATACTCTGTACCTAAATTGTTTGGGGTGTGCAGCTAGGCTTGTAGGGAACCTAGTGGTTGTTAGCCTAGTGACAGCCTATGAACTTATGCTATAAGTTATACTATATTTCTGATGTTTACAGTTTTGCACCATGTAATGTGCCTTTGCTGAATGGAAAAATTTGGGGGTAATGTGCAACATTATGCTGTTGCATTATATATGAAGAGCTCCTGAAGACATGAGGATGTGAGATGGCATCGTAGAAGTTGGGTCACTTCTGTTTTATGTGATTATGTCTAAAAAAAATCTGAAAGAAAACAATTACATCATGATTACAAATCATTTAATATACCATTTGTAGTATACTGCCTGGAATATTCTAATGAAATGTTTTACAAAAGATATTAATCATATACAATATTGCACTGAAAATACTTGTTGAGAGGGCTGGAGTCAATTTTAACAACTCCATGAACAAAAGACATCACTTCAAGAAAATGTCATTCTGTTATAACCATTATATTTTGCTGCAATAATATTTCAGACTTGGCACAGCATTCTTATTGTTTGTTGCCAGTGGCCTAAGGAATCAAATTCTAAACAAACAGCATGCTTCACAGAAAAGTTTAAATAGAAATGACATGACACTAACTGAAGACAGGGACTGGAATGAGTGTTGATGGCAGCAGATGTGAAACACTTTTTTTAAAGCTAAAAGAGTGGTGCCTTCATGAAATAACCTTCTTGAAGAAGTTTAAAAATACGAACAATGACATAATTCAAAGTGATAGTATTAATTCAAGCACTGCAGGCAATGTTTGTGACTTGTGTGTGCGTGCTGTGTCTGAAGAAAATAACCAATGTTCTGGGATCTACAGTACATTATATATGCACAGGAAAATATAAGAACTAGATAGGCTTAGTCAAATAATATTAGTGAAATCTAAAAATAAGCCATGGCTAGATTAAAGGGTAGATCCTCTGCTCCAATTGCTGCTGCACCTGGGAGTAAGTCTACTGTGATTTTGGGAGGAGGCAAGACTTTTAAGAACAACATGTCAACAAAGACATGCATTGCCAGAGTTAGAAGTGTTTGTCTATAAATATTTTCTGTCAGCTGCCACCACCACCACCCTGCAGCTCTTCAATCACAAAGGAAAAATTATATCTTAAGGGGAGACGCCAGGTGGTTTATCCAATTATTCAAAGTCTTTCAGTCATGCTGAATGGTGAACACAGTAACAATTCATCATAAATTTTAGCCATACTCACAATGTCACTCACTGTAATGCACAATTAAATAAGAAATATTTGCAATGCCCCACACCGACACAGTGAAAACAGAGGTGATATAGTCATGTCAGAGGTAAAACATTTCAACTTGCTTAGTGTTTGTACAAGTTAAAAACCAGATTGGGAAGGACACAAGAGTTGTAAACAGCAAATTAATAAATTTAGTAGTAATGTAATCAGCACCTGTTGACCAATAAATCAGGTGGCTCAAGTAGTCTGGGGCCCAGTGCTGGTGCATGGCCTGCCTTGTCAGTAGTTACACTCTCCTGATAGCATATCTAATATATGCATTTAAAATCGGGCTCTTTGTAAAGTTAGAGGAACTGGTTCAATTCACTAGTACCTGCCATTATTCTCAGTGCTGCCATAATGAGCTTTATTAATCTTATCTGTATCTCTTTATTGACTTGCTTAATATTTCCCAGGATTCAATGAGCAAAAATTCTGTGCAGGAATAGTGTAGCCGTTCCTACACAGAATATGGCCACCGAGCAATCCAATAAACAAGCCTGGGGACATGCACGAGCCTGCTAACACTATTCTGCCACAGACATGACTGGATTATGCTAATGACCTCATTTGCTGGTAAAAAACATCATGCAGATGAGGTCAATTAGCGATCGAGCAAGCAGGAAGGCATCCGTGGCAGAATAGTGTAGCATGCAGAAATGTATTCGGCTACTAGCCGAATACACTTCTGCAAAAATCAAAACCGAGGCATGAAAACTCAAACTAAGCATGTACTCTAATCCTTAGGCATGCCAATGGCGAAATATATGGCCATTGGCATGGAAAAGTATTGAAAAAATTAAAAAATTCAAAGTTTATTTTTTGGGCCGATCTCAGCAGTATAAGCATAGGGTAGAGGAGCGCAAACGGGATCATGCCGAAACTAAAGAAAAAAATGTGAAAAGGCAATTTTAAGTGAAATCTGCATTTTACCATTATAGTCTATGGCAGGCATAATAAAAAAAACCCAGCAGGGAACAGTGGTTGCTAAGGGGAACGGCTCTTGTGTAGTGCTGTAACTAAGGATTATGGCAGTGGGGTATGCTAATTAGGTAAATTTACTGAATCACAAAAAGCAGACATTTGCCAAACTGCACCGAACTGTGTAGGAGCTATGAGACAGTGGTGTAAGCAGGAGAAGCAGCTGACATGAAAAAGAGAGTCTGTCATGCTTGGTGTAAACACATTGGAGCTCCATGGCTCACATTTTAACTTAGCTAAGCACGGCTAAGCTAGGGGGTGTGTCTGAGGCTGCATTGACTTATTCCATGAAATGAAGAGCATGTTTCTGTCCAGGGGAGGGACATTCCTCTTTGTTTACCTTAGCTAAACAGGTTTGCGTGGTGTGCACTGGATCTAAAACAAAACCAAACAAAACCCTGGAAATAGCAGGACTGTTTACATTTGGGCATCAAGTTTGCATGATGCACCTCAGGGCTTAAAAGGAGTGGAAATGAGAAGGGAAAAAAAAGGAAAATAGCAGAATAAAAGCAATCAAGTACAAATAACATAGCTGGCAGGTGGAATGCATCATAGTCAGCCAATCATACAGACAGCATCTGCAGCACAACAGTATAAATTATGCAAACACCTTCCAGTCTGTTTTTTTCCCCACAAACTATGCACCATTGGTGTACATATGTGGGGGAATTTTAACCAAAAACATGTTAGTGGCTGCCATTGCTTTGATCCATCAGTATGTGCTAGAGGCTGAGGATGGTGAGGAGGATAATACTGACAACCACCACAGACCAAGGAGAAGGAGAAGAGTGCTCAAACCCAGAGTAACTTACCAGGGGCTACATGATCTGGAGATAGTAGAGTGCTACAGGGTGGACAGAGACATACTTCAGCAAATCATTGAGCTGTGCCACCCTCAACTCAGACCCAGAGCCAACAGAGGGGAACCCATCCCAGTGAATACCAAGGTTTGTATAGCCCTAAGAATACTAGCTATAGGTACTTTCCAAATACCTACTGGGGACATCATGGGGGTCTCACAGGCATCCGCATCCAAGATACTCCACCAGTTCCTGGATGCCATCCTACCACATGCTGGTGAGCACATTTACTTCCACAACACCCTTGAGGAGAAGAGCAGCAATATGCATCTCTTCCACCATGTAACAGAATACCCATAGGTACTGGGTGACTGCATGCACATCCACATCAAAGCACCACCCGGTGAACAGGGTAGCATCTACATAAACCATAAGGGCTTCCCCTCCATCAACTGCCAGGCTGTGTGCAATACCCAAGGCATTATCATGAATGTGTGTGCTGGCAGCGCTGGAAGCTATCATGACTCCCACATCTGGCATTCATCACAGCTGTACCAGGCATTTGCCAGTGGGGACATCCCATATAACCATCTGGTGGGGGATGCTGGCTATGCACTGGAGCCATGGATGATGACACCCATCAGAAATGCACACCCACCCACTCAAGAACACCATAATGAAGCACACGCACAAACCAGGATCATTATAGAGCATGTGTTTGGGATGCTCATGTCCCGCTTTCACTGCCTTGACATATCTGGTGGAGTCTTGCAGTAGTCTCCAGCCACATGTGCACACATGTTCATAGTTTGTGCCATGTTACACAATATGATCCTGCGGAAACAGCTGCAGCAGGAACAGCATGGGGAAAGGCCACACAGCCCCCCACCATTGCCAAGGTCCACACAGGAATAGAAGGACTCAGAGGAGGAGGCCCCTAAGCCTGTGCCTGTAGGCAGATGGAGGCATGCCCAGTATGCCCAGGCCTTGGCAAAGAAGTAATGCAGAGCACACACACTGACACTGTAGGGACTCAGGGACTTACACCTCTCTCTGACTCGCACATACAGTAAAATGGATGACACACACATCACATTACCTGTGACTTTATTTATTTATTTATTTTACATTTGTTAACCGGGCTAGTCTAGCTGGATATATTTCCATTTTCAGTAGAGGCCCAGGGAGAAAAGCTCCACATATAGAGACAACAGATTACAGACTGGTAGGACTTAGACAAGGAATATTGTTATCCAAACAAGGGTAGAAGTTAAAAATTTCTATACAATCTAAATGCGATCATAAAGAATATTATTACATAGTGTAAAAAACAAGGAGCAAAAAATTGAAATACCAAAGGCAGAGAAATGTACATTGTTACCAAAAGGAAAGGAGTTAACTATCTGGATAATCTAAAAAAACATCATATTGAACATTTTTTCTTAAGTTTAACAGCAGGTAAAGAAAGAGGAAGACCAAGGAGAAGAGAGAGAGACAACAATAGAGAGAGAGATAGGAAATACAGGTTTATAGGAAAAGAGTCATAGTCAATAGGGAGGAGAGAAATATGAGAGAGGTATGTAGGGAGGAGGGGAGCTAAAGGGAGAAATGAGGAGGCACAGCAGAAGGGAGAAAAAGGGTTAAGGGGAAACAACATTTAGTCAGGATTAGAGCAGGGACACATCCAGTGGCTTTTGAGGTATGTTCTGAGTTTTGTTTAAATAGAAAAGTAGTTGGAATGGAAGTAAGTTCGGTAGGAAGTTGGTTCCAGTGTTTACCGATGGAGTTTGAGAAGAGGGAGTTACCAGCTAGGTTATTAGATTTGGTTAGGGTAACTAGCAGTTTGCTAGATGAGCGGAGTGAGTTTAGATTAGCGTATGGGGTTAAGAGGTTAGAAAGTACAGGTGTGTTAAGAGATTGGTAGAAAGCTCTTTGGACAAATGTAAGTTGGGAAAGAAGTAACATGTTTGACAGTTCAAGCCAGTTCAGTTGCTGCAGATTCAGACAGTGGTGAGTTCTGAAAGGCTTCCCAGTAACAAATCTAGCTATGTTATTGTAGGTAGTAGACAGTTTGGAAAGATTGTTTTTCTTGAGGTTAGTATAGATGGGAGAAGCGTGAAGAAGAGTGGAAATGAGATGAGAGTGGGCAAGAGTAGTTTTGGCTGGGAGGTTAAGAAAGTCTTAATTCTATAGAGAGCCAAGTTTCCTATTTACACATTTAATAGTGTTGTTGATATGACAGTCAAAGGTAAGATTGTTGTCAATTGTGACACCTAACAGTTTGGTAGTAGGGTCGGGTGTTATAATGGTTCCATTGTTAGATAAGATAGTGAAATCTAAAGTTGGGGATCTGGTCAGGCTTAAAGAGTAAGAGTTTGGTTTTTTGCGTTTAGGAGTAGGCAACGATTTAAGAACCAAGTTTCAACTTTTGAAAATACAGCTTGAGTATTTGTTTGAAGTTCAGAAATGGATTTAGCAGAGCAGATTAGTGTGGAATCATCAGCATATTGTATACAAGTAGCCTGGGAATAGCTACTTGTAGGTCATTTATAAAGAGGGAGAAAAGAAGGGTCCAAGGATAGAGCCTTGGGGACTCGAGAGAGATTGGGAGAAGAGATGAGAGTTCCTTATTCCAGAGGACAGCCTGTTTCCTGTTAGTGAGATAGGAACTAAACCAGTGGACAGCGTTAGGTTCTAAGGAAAGAGATTCGAGAATTTTAAGAGGAGAGAGTGGTTGACCATGTCAAAGGCCTTGGACAGGTCAATAAAGAGAGCTGAAGATAGGATGTTATTATTGATTTTGTTAATAAAGTCTGTGAAGGAGAGGAGAGCGGTGGTTGTGCTATGAAAAGGCCTAAAGCCATGTTGACAGTTTGTAAGAATGTTGTTTTATTAAGTGGTTCATTAACTGATGGTGAACACATTTTTCCATGATCTTTGCTAGTGGGGATAAGAGAGCTATGGGTCTATAATTAGAATAGTCATAGGAGTTTCCTCCTTTATGTAAGGGTATAATGTGAGAGATTTTCCAGATATCAGGTATGGTTTCTTCATTAACAGTTCTATTAATGAGAATGGATATAGGATAGGCTATTTCAGAGGCTGCTTTTTGAAGGAATTCAGATGGCAGTTGGTCAGCTGAGGGGGAGCAAGGTTTGAGTCTGTGGATACATTTAAGAATAAAGGAAGTAGGGATGGGTTGTAGCCTAAAGGTTGGTAGTTTGAGGGATGGAAGGTCAGGGATATTAGTGTTGCCACTAGAGAGTTGAGAGGCCAAGGAGTTAATAGTATTAATAAAGAATGAGTTGAAGGTATTGGCTGTATCAAGGTAGGAATACTTTTCAGACCCGGAAGGGGATGGAGTGGTAGTCTGTCCTGGGTGAAGAAGTTTATTTAGGGTTGACCAGAATTTTTGAGGGTTATTGTGATTTGCTTGCTGGAGATTACTATAATAACTTTTTTTATCAGAGAAGATAGCTTTTTTGGTAATGTTTCTTAGGTGCCTAAATGTCTGATGGTCTGTTGGAGATTTGCTAGTTCGCCATTTCGTCCAGGATTTGTTTCTAAGTAACATTTTTTGTCTTGTATCTTTAGATAGCCAAGGGGCAGGTTTAGATTTAATTCGGATGGAGCGTTTTGGAGCATGATTATCTAGAATTGTTAGGAATGTGATATTAAAGTAAAGGACAGCTTCTTCAAGAGGAAGTGTCTTTAGTGGATTCCAGTTGCAGGCATTTAGTTCACTTTTGAATTGAATGGGGTTGAAAGCGTTTAAGATCTCGGAGGGTCCTATAGGTGGGAGTATTGTTAGCGTTTTTGTCGTAGAATGTAGGTAAGTTTGTGATCACTAAAGTCATCGGGTAAAGTTCCAGATTGATATTTTAGAAGTGGTTTGTTAACGAGAATCCAGTCAAGAATACTTTCTTTGTTGTTGAGTTTATTAGTCCTAGTAGAGGTGTCTATTATCTGTGTGAAGCCATGGAGGTTAATATGAGAGGTTGGGTTGTTAGTGTTTAACGAGGACCAGTCAAGGTTAAGGTCTCCAAGTATTATGGTTTCTTGTGGGTAGGTGGAGGTGGCCCAACTGAGGATATTTTCTATGGTAGACGAGTTATTTCCAGGAGGTAGATAAATACAGATAATATAGATGGATTTTTTAGGGTTTAGTTGAAGCTTTGAGATAAGAAGTTCAGTCTTGGTAATATCTAGGTTCTCAGAGGGTACTAATGTTACATTTAGTTCAGTTTTGAATAATATTGCCACTCCTCCTCCTTTTTTAGTTTTGTGGTCGTGTCTTAGGATGTTGTAACCTGGAGGAATTATTTCATTATCTGTAGTAAAGGGTTTTAACCAGGTTTCAGTTAAACAGAGAATATCAAAGGAGTGTTGTTCAAGAAGGGAGTGGAGATGGGTGATTTTGTTATTGACACTTCGTATATTAAGGTGCCCTATAAGTAGAGTATTAGCATTAGAGGTTGGTATTAGTAGGGAAGAGTTTAGTGTAACAGGTAGAGCATCAGATATAGAGGCTAAGGGTCCTGGGTTTGGGTGGATGTCCCCATCTGCCAAGATGGAGTGGTGATATTCAAGGTAAGCTTTGTTAGAGGAGTTCAGTAAGTATTTTAGTTTCCTGAGCAAGAGAGTCTGGGTTTTATTATGAGACAGCCTATGATACCATGTACAGGCTGTGTACTACATGCATCCAACATAGGCAGCCCTCAAGCACCATCCTCACAACTGCCGCAGGCACAAGGTAAGTCAGTCTTCTTAACAATAAATGAATGGATTAGTATGTTTTGGTAGCATATCTTTGGCAATGCTGCATGCATGCAAAGAAATGGGGTGGCCTATTGGGACAGCAGCAGACAACTGATAGCTATGTGAGACACCAGGAAATGTCTGCACAATACTGAGTTCCCTACACTATGCAGTATCATTTAAGGTGAGAAATCCCACTGCAGTATATGTGGGGGGGGGCATAGGTCACATGCATGGATGTCACTGTGGGGATCCCATACTCACCTCTGAGACTCACACAGCAAGTCAGCCATAGAAAACCATAAAGGAATGTCTGGCAAAGGCACACAAATGGCAACAATGATCAAATACACCCCTACAGACTCACACAGTGATATCACAGCAGGCCTCATTTGCAGTAAGGCTCTGAAGGTAAGAAGTCAGAAACTCAATTGTATGGCATTACATTCTAACCTGTGGTCTCTAGTGATATGCCTCTATTCTCCAAGACAGGGCATAATATCATGTTAAATGGAACCAAAATGTAAAGCCAATATCAGTACAGTCTGTGCAAATGTGTACCGTTGACAGGTGTGCCCCTCTACACCCATATTTCCGTAGAAGTGAAGTAACATGTACTTTTGCAGGGTAATAGCAGCAGAGCATACATTGCCAGGGCTATCCCAGTCAACATGATAACTTGCTACATGTCCACAATATGCAGTGGTATGTAGAATATACTTTGCAGCTATACCTTTGCTGTCACCATTTTATAACTTAGTTGTTGAGTGTACTATGTTAAAATAGATAGATAGGTATTATTATTATAAATGAATAATTCTATTAATTTTTAGAGTCGAATAAGCTTTTATATGTATTTTTATGTTTTTCATATATATGTATATATGTGACTTATAAAAATGAAAGTTGTACCTTTTAGAACTATTTGTAGTTTTAATGAGATGTTAATGGTGTTATGTTATACATTGGATCACTGTGCCATGTGGTGTTTTTTTTGAAATTACTATAAATTCCAAGGTTCATCACTATTTTAATTTAACACTGAAGAAGGGATATTCCCGAAAGCTTTGTTTGTCAGTTAATAAAGTGAGCGTTTTCCATCTATTTGGTACTCCCAGTACACATCCCAAGGTCCACTTTACAAGGTCTGCTGTATTCATCAACCATAGAGGTATCTGTTGACACACTTCAGCCCAATAAGCCCCCTGCCACATGCAGGAACTATGGAGCAGTATGGACTGACTAACAAGATAGGCAGGGCTGCTAATCTCAGTCCTGTCAAATGTGTGTATGAGTGTATTTGTGTGTGTATTACTATGTGGCTTAAGTATTTTGGGTCCATTCTCACCCAGGAAATCACCAGTTGCCATACTTTACAAGACCTGGGGATGTTGTTCACCTTGGAATTACCTTGAGACACTCTTCATCCTGTAAGCTTTGTGGCATATGCGATAAATGCATAACACTGTAGTAGTAATAACTAGATAGGTAGGGAATCTAATCTCAATCCTGGCACATATGCATGTGTGTGTGTGTTTGAATGAGAACTATAGCCATTGGGTGGCCATGGTTTACAATTTTAGGCCATGGTACTTCCAGTACACATCCCAAGTTCCACTTTACAAAGGCCACTGTTTACATCCACCATACAGGTATTTGTCGACACTCTTCAGCCTTATAAGCACTGTGCTGCTTGCAACAGCTATCTAACAGTATGGAATGAATAACATGGTAGGCAGGGCTGCTAATGCCAGTAGTGGCAATTGTGTGTGCATTGGTGTGTATAGCAGTGTCTGTGAGTGTGTACACCCATAGGCGACAGTCTAATGAGTTGTTCCACACCCAGTACATCCCCACTACCAAACCTCACAAGGGCACATGATGGTATTCAGTTTACAGGTACAAGGGGAGGGGTCAGGTGCTGTACATGCACATGTGTACTACTGTGGGGACTTGGGGGTGCTGTTTAAACTTCACCTGTCTGCAGCTGGTTGCCTATATTTATGCCATATGTACATGTGGTGTTATTGACGACCACTACAGAGCAGATTTGTGTGTTGCTTCTAGAGTTGCAGCCATGTGTGTGGAAGGCCTAGTGAATTGCCTTGGTGGATGTGTCCAATTTGCACTCAAAGACAGCCTTAGGGTACATCACCTGTGCCCGTATTTGAATGTGCAGAACAAGGTGACATTGCTTCCAAGGAGGCATATTTTCCTTCTTGGCCTGTCCAGCAATTGTTTCCACGTGTTATGGTATTTGTGTATTGCTGCTGTCCACCACAGGCATTTACCCTACCTTGAGGGAGATGATGTTGTCCTGTCAGGTACTGCTGTGTCCAAACAGCTATGTAGGTGTGCACATAATATTGTGGTGTGGGCCTGGACACTGCTGCTCATTCCAAAAATGGGGCATTGGCTGTACACTACTTCTACCTGCCCTCAGGGGATTTATAGTCATTTGTGTACAGTTCATTCTGACACTATAAAGAGGGTGTGGGGGGCAGGGGAGATGGTGACCTGAACAGTGATGGCTATGTGGTCAAACATTACCAAGGGGGATGGCACTGTAGGAGTGCTACAATGGCTACTCATGTTGTTTACGACCAGGTACATGAGATTCCCATCTGCCATAGGAGTGTTGAGCAGCTGACCCACTGCATTACCAATGACGAAGCCGAGGAATCTATGTGCGTTCATGTTCAGGTGGCATAGGTCAGACACATTATGGTTGGGTATATGAAGTCACCCAGGAGCAGGGTAGACAATTGAGTCCTGACAGATTCCAGCAGGTCCAAATAGGTGTGGTGGGTGTCCATAATCATGGTTGGAGGCCTGTATCTAGCTATGATTTGAATAGGTGTTTTGTCAAGTGTTAACTGCACTCAGTATGTCACCCATGTGTCATACTGTTTGGCCAGCCTGGAGGAGTGTATGTGTATGCTAATGTTCAACACTCCACCTCCTGTGGCTTTGCAGGCCTCTATTTGGGGTCTAAACATATGATGGGATGAGTGACCTGACAAGGTTGGTGTGCTCTCCACAGCTAGGAAGCAGGTGTCAATGACTGCACAAATGTCAGCATCATAAAGGACAAGTTACACTTGCATTAACATGGGTGTCATGGTAAGACACCTAGCTCCTGTTAGAGCAAGACATCTGCACAAAGGCACACGTCAACGGTGGGCAAAGGCCAGTAAATAGTATCACTTTATGAATCTAGCTGAAACACACTTAGTTGCCAGCAAAGACAGTGTCACATTCACATGTTTACTCTGCAGAATATGACATCTGACAATGAAATGCATGCTAATTTGTTATGACTTCAGTCTGTAATGGATTGCCAGTGATGCGCCAGATAATACACAGCTGTCTGAAGCATTGACTACAAATATGGGGTAGACATGGAGTCGGCCTGCAAAACTCTGGACAATTGTCAAGTATGGGCTCAGTATATCACATACAGTTCAACACAAACATCTGCACCTGTTGTGTAGTATGCACATACCCTATGTACAGCTGTTACATTTGTAAGACAAGCAAATGTATCAGAGTAGCATTCACAGGTTAACATATGAATAATTACAACATCCCAGGTAGCTGGCCTACAAGTGACACACTCAGTATTGGATGACAGAGTCTCCATTAGTAGTCATACATGAGTTGACCTTTGCTGGGGTGACTCAGGGGCCAGAGACGTGCTCCATGCCAATGCAGGCAGGGCAAGTTGAATTGGCCATAGGTGCTGGACTGTAGCATGTGAGTCCAGCAGGTCTTGTTACGTCCTAGTGTTTAATGTCCCATTTGACATCATTACATCCCCCTCCTGCATTCCATTACAAGCTTGCATGATTGACATACCTGTTACAGTACTCAGGAATTCCCTCACAGCAATGTAAATGGTTATGTTTGTGTAGTCGCAGTCTGTCTTTGTGCAGACGGGTTGAGACCTGTGTTGCATAGGCAGCGGATTGCCTTTTGTAGGTACTGCTCATGAGCAGGTGATGTCCTGTGGACCAGTCAGTGTCCCCCACTTGCTACTTGCATCCAGAGCAGCTTTTTTTTTTTTCCATTCGCCAATGCCTTAGCAACACGGTGCTATAACTATGCCCTTCATGTGTGCCTTGCCCCTTTTCTTTGCCTGTGTGGAGGACATTATGGAGGTGTGTGGGCTACAGCTTTACAGACATTAGGTGGGAATACCTCTCAGGAGAGGACATGTGGAGACAGCCCAAACAAAATGGGGAACAAAGCTCCAGAACTGGGCACAGATTGTAAGTCAGTAGTGCTGTTACACACATAGAGGTTTGCCAGTTTAACAGGGTTCGTATGGACATGCATTTTGTGTGTGACGACGTCTGACAGTGATATGTCTCTGACATACCTCTCAACTGTCCTAATGTCCACAGACTGCCCAGGGGTTTGCCTGTTATGTTTGGTCTGTTCCTAAGACAACATCTGTTTTTGTGGAAGCAGTAGGATAATGGGAGGATTGTAGTCAGTAACTGCTGACATCCATTGGTGTTTCAGACATCATATCCTTCAGGGATGTTATGTTACAACAAAGCCTGTGATGCTGGCAACTGTTTCAGTTTGTAGCACCATTATGTGAGATATGTCCATCTTTCCAGCCCCCTGTCCCCCAAGTATGTCATGCTTTGTCCAGATGTCTTGCAGTAAGAGGGTCAGAGGTATGTGATATCATTACTTAGTGACTGCACTCAAGGTATCATCCCATTGACTTAGCAGACTCCTGGAAGTGGTATGCGGCAGTGGCCATGAATATGGTCTCACACTCTGGACATTCTGTGGAAATCTGTACATATAAGAGTTATGTATGTCTGGCCATTGTGAAGTGATTGCCAAGATTGTGTAGCAGTGTTATGTGTAGATGTTTGTTTGGCTGAGTAGTGAGAGTAGCAGATGTGAGTGTCACAGATCCTTTTTCTATCTGACTGTGCATGGTGTGTATGTTTGTAGGGGCAGATGGGGAAATGTCCTGCAACACCTCTGGATTCCCAATACACTGTGAGTCAGGCCAGTATATGTCAGTGTAGTGTGTGACTGGGAATCAGGATGTTTGTTCAAACAGTCGTTCTACACTAGAGTTCATTTGGGGTACTGGTATGTTGCTGTGAACGTGGTGAAAATGGTTGTGGGTGGACATTTATGTACCACTATCTGCTTTTCCCTACAGTTCCATCCCTGTAGTGCATGATATGTTTGGATATACATGGGTAAATGTTGAGAGCTGATTTGGGTTAGTGTAGTGTTGGTCTTACTGTGGTTCAGAAGATGCTGGGTGACATGGTTGGCAGCTGTCACGGGTTTTTCCATTCTGTTACATGACTGTCTGCGGTCATACCTCTCTACTGTCCAGATGTCCAGACACTGTCCAGATGTGTGACTCATATGTTTTGTCTGTTGGTCACAACAGATGAGGGCTTCTGAGAAATCACTGGAATGATGTGAGCATTGACATCAGTAGATAGAGTAATTTGTGTTTCAGACCTGGAATCTATCTGGCATTGTATGTTGAAGCAAACAATGCCACTCTAGCAGACTTCTACACTTATGACAGCCATATTTCAAAGATGTCACTATTGTTTGCCCTTTACTCCCCCTTTTGTCAGGCTTTTTGCAGATGTGTTGCAGTAAGAAGTTGGTTATCTGTCTATATTGATGTATGAATATATATATATATATATATATATATATATATATATATATATATATATATATATATATATATATATATATATATATATATATATATATATATATCTATCTATATGGGTCCCCTTTATAATCTTGAAATACTGAAATCTCAAATTTCAGTATCTCAAGACCATAAATGCGAATATTTAAAATAGCAAAAGTGCATAATCGCAAATTCGAATATCTCAAATTCGTAATTATGGATTTATGCTACTTTACGTGCAGTGTCCGATGTAGTGTCTGAAGTTACATATAATTTAAGGTAAGTGCGTGTTTTGTAAGGGTTTTGAGGGGGAGATTGAGTGTATGTGAGTGTGTTTGTAAGTTGTGCATGTGGGTTAGTGTAGGCAGGTGAAAGTACGAGCATGTAAGTGATGGATGTGTTGGTGTTTGTAAATGTGTGACGTGTGTGTATGTGTGTGTGTGTGTGTGTGTGTGTGTGTGTGTGTGTGTGTGTGTGTGTGTGTGTGCGCGCGCGTGCCAGGGACTGTAGAATGTCTGGGTGTGAGTTTGCTGTCTTTTTCTGTTTGTGCGATTTCGGAGTTAGTACATATAAGTAGGGGGGTTTGGGGAGTGCAGGGGTCTTGCGGTTTGTGGATGTATGGTGTGTTTTTTTGTGTTGTTTTATTTTGCAGTGTGCATCTTGTGGTGTATGTGTGGTATGGTATATGCTGTGTGTTTGGTATTTGAAGTTTTGCGATTTTGGGCTTTCTGTATTTTGTGGATTCGCCTTTATAATTTAGATATACTGAAATTTGAGATTTCAGTATTTTGAGATTATAAAGGGGAACCACACACACACACACACACACACACACACACACACACACACACACACACACACACACACACACACACACACACACACACACACACACTCACGTTTGTAAAAATATTACATATTCCTATAGCTCAGATGGTGTAGTGGTACATTGCTGTGATTGTAGGGAATAGCATGCCGGGTTTGAGACTTGACAAAGCTTATTGTTGCTGGGCAGAACAAGGGCTGATAGAGACAGTGTGATTAAGGCACTTTTAAGCAGCTGTAAGCGGTTTTGCATTGATGCTAACAGACAGTTAAACTCTCTTAGCTTCACTTAGCAATGCTTACTCCCGCTTACATCCTCACAAATTTTCTTTAAAGAAAAGAAAAAAGGGTGATAGGAAAGTGGTGAAGTGATAGCAAGCAGAGGGAAAAACATTATGAAAACCAGCTAGGGATGTGGAGGATGGGTGTAGGAAAGGACCATAGCTCTACATTTCTTCTGCAGCAACAGCTGTGAATAATGTGTAGAATTTGGAATTTTCAGCCTCACACCCCCACAGGGAGGGGTGTTGGTGATAGACATTTGCAGAATAATCTGAGGGTTGATGATTAGATTCACTGTACATGAGGGCAAAATGTAGAGCTATGTATGAGGCAAAGTTTTTTTTCACTGTACAGATGCCCTTTTCTTTAAGATGAGAGTGGGATGTTTGGGGAGGTAGGCTGGGTGGGATAGGTTGTATTTGCAGACAGACAAGACAGAAAAGACATCAGACAGGGGCAGTATATATGACACATGAGGGGGGGTAAACACCTTTGACAGGGAGGGTTGTTGGGAATCCAAAGCCCATGAGCCCCCAAATGGATACAGTGGGACTGAGGTCCCCATCCATGGGCAGTCACCACTGCTTCTTCATGGCCCCAAAGGTGGCTGTGCTGGGGGCTGGACAAGAGGGGAGGCCTGTCCCTTGAGGTGCACCAGGTTGCCCTCAATCTGGCGCAGCTGCCCACCCAAATCTGCTCAGATGGCATTGCCCACCAAACCCTGGAACTGACTGCGGTGACAAGCTCCTGTCTGCACCCGCTCCCAGGGGGGGCCATCACCTGAGGTGGTTCCACCTGAAGGTGGTGCAGGACCAGCAAATGAGGAAGTCCAAGGTTGGGTCCCAGACATGCTGGGACCTGGTGCCATGGTCAGATGAGGCGGGACAGGCAAATCTGCCTGGATCTGCCTTCCCAAACGTGCTATGATGTTGAGGTTTTAAAAAATATTTTGGTTAGTCATGAACAACACATTTCAAGATTAGTTATAACAGCATGCATTGGTGTTCCAATTAAACCCATTAAACAGATATGAAACAGTTGCATAGCAAAGCAAACACATGCATAAATGGAACAACAGTATGCATCATAACAGCATGCCAGTAACATTAACAGCAACAGGCCACCAACAATGGCATTTGAACAAGGCATGTTAACATGCAACCAATCAAATATATGAACAATAATAGAACATAAGTCCCAGCCTTAGATTTGGAGGAAAATATACTCGTAGTATATGAAGTACAGTATTGATCCAGATGAGGGGTGGAGGGAAAGACAAAACGTCCATTAAAAAATGTTTATGCTTCTATTTTCCACAACAGTACTGCTCAATACTCTATGGGTCTACCCTTGCTTTACATCTGCCTATGGCTCATATCTTCTGTTGCACAAACATACCTATTAAACTGTCAGACTGGAATTGTATTGGGCAAACTGTGACAACTCTGGGTACATGACTAGAGGGGACTCGTACATGTCAGGGTTACATATCAGGCACAGAAAGGGTACCCTGAACTGCTGTTATGTGAGTGTGCTACTGGCATACTTCACTGGTTTCCTATCTGTGTCCAGGGTTATTGGCAGCAGTGACCACTAGCCATGCCAGCATGACACTTGAGAGACATGTACTGGGAAGAGTGCATGTTATATGTACCTATCCTGCTGTCATTTGTAGGCATGTGGTGGGACAGATGAACAGTTGTACACAGTTTTTTAATATACCCTTCATACAGCTACTACCAACAGTTCCTTACCTGTGAAACCTGTGGAGAAAATATCTGTTAACACTACCTGACTGTTTTTACATTTATTGCTGATTCCTTGTGTGTAGATATGCACACATCTTAGTACCCCTCCCTGGATTTGAACCATGTCTGGTTGTGCAAAATTAACAACTGAGCTTTTTCTCATGACACTGAGCTACAGGGGAAATGCTGTTTTTTTGTTTCACTGGTTTCTGCCTAATAGTCTTTTGGTTAGACAGTCTGAACTTGTAATCCTGTGATGCATGCATGACAGGTAGTTATTGTACTGTGCATTAATCCTTTGGATTACTACAATTTGGAAAGCAAAGGTTAATACAAGGCAATGCTGGATGGAACACACTTTGAAACTTTACATATTACTATTCAGGGTTCAGAGCTTAGTGCAGTATATATTTCATATTTCAGTTATATCCTGTTTTACAGCTTCAGCATCTACAGTTTTTCTTAACAGCTGGTTCACAGAACAACTTCAGTTAATGTATGCTGTCACAGCCATACTTGCTGTGAAGAACATGTACACATTCTATATGTCTACAACAGCATACCAGAATAAACACACCAGTTTTTTTGTAGGGATCTTTATTACACATCAGTATTAGTTGGTCAAACTTTTTTACTTCTTCAGTTAACACAGTAACAGTATACCTACTAGCAGTAAGCAATGTACTCCTTCTTAGCTATTTGCACACTATACTGCAAAATAGATTTTTACTCACCAGCCTGTCGGTGCAGCCTCATTAGTCTGTCAGCATGGACTTCTACGTTACTAGCCCTCTCTGCTGCAGCTGTAGGGGAGAGAAACAAATATTATGCATACCTATCACATTCACAGGCTAGTATTTGCTACAAACTACTTGATAGTGATACTTACTACTGGAGCATTCTGTGCTCGTGCATCTTGGAACCACTGGGCCAAGGGCGTCCCCTTCCTCTGCTGTAGGTCAGCATAGTGGTACCATACCTGCTCACCAGTCCAGGGGATTCCAGTAGCATTGGTGAAATCATGTGAAGAGATGGTCCCAGGCCTCGTTTTGTATTGGCCCTACAGCAGTCTCTCCTCATGGTTTTCTACAAGGAGTCCAGTCATGACCCTGGACTCCTGCATGTTCCAGCTCTGTGCCTGAAAGCATGCTCCTTCACCTACACCAGCCATAGTACCTGCACAGATGAACTATAACAGATTCTTGCATATTCCTGCCTGCCCCACTTAAATAAGGATATATTCTCACCCTTTGCCGTCATTGGACCATTTTGAACATGTTAAGCTATGCTAAGCAGTGTGCAAATCCGCTAAGCTGAGTTGAACAGTGCTTAAAGGGGTAATTATCAGATTAATCATTTAATTTAGTATGTGTATATGATTTACTCTACATGACATCCCTCTATGTGCTTTCATTACATTAGCAAGGGTTGTGAATATACTGTATGGGACACTTGTATATACATGGGTGGTTTCACATGTTATATCCAGTCACACTTCCATTTTACACCAGCTACACTACCCTGGTTGACAAAAATTAATTGCTACATGCTTTAAGATACCAATAATGATTTTAACACTGCTTTCCCATGTAAAAATAAATTACCTGTCTTGGTACTCCACCTGTGAACACCTGCATGTGAAGCCAGCACTCTAATCACTACACTACCACAGTTTGGGAATTTTTAGTTGTATATTTTTATTTATCTCCTCTGGGCAGAGGGCCATAATGTGCAAACCTAATAATGTGCACACCTGCTCAGCTACACTTAAACATGCATTAGTATGGAAAAAATATTTAACTATTTATGTCCTTGTTCTGCTTTGTTACTCTTGGAGGTTGATGGGTATGTGAGGCAGGCATCTGGGCATTCTGCAGACAGCTGTATGGTTGATGCCGCATACTGCTCAAGTGTACAGATTTCCTCAGAATGTCCAGATTTCTGCCTTATATATTTGGTCCATTTTTCATAATATTGCAGCTGTCTGGAAAATTAGTGACAAATCAATAAAGATTAAAGTTAGAAAATAATGACAGACATCTGAGTTTTAGACTTCATACCGTTCAGAAAGTTCATGCTAATTCAAAACCTATTATTCTATCAACTTTCTAAGTTTGTAAGATCAGTATTTCCTAGTTGTCCCTATTTGTACCACTTTTTTATGGCTTTGTCCAGAATCCTTACTCTAAGAGATTGAGAGGTATGGTTGATGGCTATGGCCGAACGGCACTTTTGCAATGCAGGGGGTGTATGACAGACCTGTCATACACGCCCTGCATTTATTTCCTGATCTACTACTAATTTCAGTGTCCGCAGACAATAAAAGAACCTTTGTTTTTGCTTTCAGTGTCCATGGACACTGAAATACATTTGGAAAGTGCAGGGGGTGTGTTCGTAGTCCATGCACTACCTAAACATGCCCCTGCACTCGTTCATGGTTCATGTCCATTTAGCCTTCACAGCAGGGTGCCTTCATGAATATGTAAGGCATGCTGCTGTGGCTACATGGACATGAACCACTCGGTCTATTGAATCCCAATGATTGTTACCTGATATATAAGCTGATAATGTATTAAGCATCCCTCTGCTGTTTGTAATTTCTCCTTAGCTGAAAATTTAAACAGTACACTAGGATCAATGTTCTACCCCAGTCAACAAATGGAAATAAATAAAAATAAATAGTTAGAGTAAAACAGAAGATGCAGGTGACTACAAGAATACATTGTCACAAATACTATTTAAATATTTAAAATATAGAAGAAAGAAGAAAGAAAAAATACAGCAGAAATGTGTGTAAAATATAAAACTGCTGCTTGGCATGCAGGATTTATTATATAAATTATGAACTTAATTTTTCTAATATTCCAAGATAAGTATGCTCAAATTATGCAAACTATATTGTTGCACTATATCTCTGCTTAGCATTAATGGAAAAAGGTGACAAAGCTAACAAAAAAGGAGAGAGAGAGAGAGAGAGAGAGAGAGAGAGAGAGAGATAGAACATGTTTCAAGCATTCATTTGTTCTGCTCACTTACTAAAATGTAATTATAATTAGTCTGTTTTAAAGCAGAATTAAGAAAAATGATAAAACAAATACAGTGATTTAATGTTGCCATCAAAGAATTTGAATACCAGCCAGCAGTTTTTTCAATTTCTATTTTTATAATACAGGCATATTGAATACATTGCTTACAGACATGGCATTTAACTGGTATCACCAGCGTAAACTGGTATCCAGAATCAGGATCAGTTTCTCATGCTTGGCCTCAAAGTTCAATTGAAGACCCAGCACTCACACTGATGGTGGAGCTAACACAGACCAGACAATCTATGAATAGTATGCCATCAATGCAGAATCAGGCTAGTGCCTTCATACGTACTGTCTCTGTTGCAGTACTGTTACGATTTTCATTTTTCTATAATAGCTACTTTCTTGTAAATTGTGGCAGCCCCTTAATCTTCATTTAATTCTAGGTTGGCACCAAAACCTTTAAGTTTAGTACACAGACGGTTGTTTACTTTATGTTTCCCAAGTTTGGAATACAGCTACTTGAAACCTTCCAGTGTGACTCTATAGACCTGTAAGCTACATGTAGTAAAAGGTCAAAGACAAGTTGCTACAAACAGAAATTAAGCCAGAAATTTCAAATTTATACATACAGCCTTATATAGTTGCCACAGTATACCTCACCTTTAGAAAATAGAGATATAGCTAGGGTGGGGTGAATGAGGTCAGTCACCATGGGTGAGCAAGCCTATTTGTGAGCAAGTCATGCTCAAGTCTGTGTTGCAGGCATAAGGTTTGACACTTGTAGATATTGTGGCCTCAGTAAGTCAATGCATTACTCAGATAAAGCATTGTACTGGTATATTCCCTTGCGCATAATAATTTTATGTAAGTATAATTTGTTTTTGCTGCTACTACAGGATGAGTTTCAACCCTGTTGGTCTAACAGTAATTTGGGGGTTTTATATGCTTTCACTGTGATTCACCAAGTTAAAACTTGGTGAGGAACTAATTTGCCAAGAACAGCTGTTGAGAAATTTAACCTGAAGACAAACTGGAGAGCATTTCTCTTCAACATCTAACTGGAGGACAAACCCTCGCAACCCCCTGGCACCCTGAACTTATATATACTAACTCCAGAGATGCACTAGCACAGAGAAAGGAAATTGATGAAAACAAATAAATTTTTGCTGGTGCACACTGAGAAACTATACTGCCAGCAATTTCCTAGAGAAAAAAAATTGACTGAGGGGTTCAGTATCACTGAGTTAAAGTCATCTGATAAAACCGTGTCTGTATTGCACTCAACAAGGTGTGGGGTAGCAATTAAACACATATCATGTTTTGCAATGATTATTTTTCCTAGTAACTAAGACTTTAATATAATCTTACCCAACTGTCTATCATAGGTTCATAGGGTCATAGGAAGTTACTAGGCTAGCAGCCCTAAAGCCTTTACAGGCCTAGCCATGTTAATCCCAAGTATCCTCAGTTGTTCTTTCTGGATAGTTCGCAGCATAAATTTATGAACAAAGTGGGGCTGTGATCAACACTGGCTACTCATATCCATAAGGAACATGGGTGCCACCCCAGGGGTGAACTTGTAGTCTCCCCTCCAATTATCTAGGTTGCATTTGAATAGGGGCAGTACAGAGTTCTGTTTTAAGTGAATAGGAAGTTTGTTACAGAGAAGCAGCAGTCTCTGGTAGACATATATGTTTCTCCAGCATGTTCTGTTAATATCAGATGCTAGGTTGAGATCCCTAGAGTGAGTCACTCTTGTGCCATTTGACTTGTGGGTGTGCATCATTTCACTTTGGGCAGGATTGGAGATTTCACTACGGGCCAGACACAAGTCAGCTCTCAGCAACCTATAAGATACAAAGTAAAGTGACAGGGATTTCAGCCTGTCCAACTAGGTCATGGTTTGGAGTCTCTGTATTTTCTCAATGAGAAATTTCTGAGGTCTCTCCAGCTGCTGCTGGTGTCTGGTGAGGTACATGCAAAAGGGTGCATTATACTCTATTATACCATGATCCCCCCAAAACGTGCACACTGATTGGCCAGTATGCCCATTGTAAGTCGAGTTATACTAATGGAAAAAGGTCCGGTCGCCCGGACTTTTTTCCATTAGTATAACTGATTTAAACACTGTCTGCTATGTTAAATGGGTTTAACATGGCGAGACAGCTTTAAAATAAGCAACGGAGATCTCCGTTGCTTATTTTAAACTGTCTCGCTATGTTAAACCCATTTAACATAGCGGCAGTGTTTAAAACGGAGAAAGCAAGATCTCCGTTGCTTTTTTTTTAGTGTTTCGCTATTTTAAATGAGTTTAACATAGTGAAACAGTTTTAAAATAAGCAATGGAGATGTCCATTGCTTATTTTAAAACTGTCTCGCTATGTTAAACTCATTTAACATAGCGAAACACTAAAAACGGAGATCTTGCTTTCTCCGCGTTTTGCTCAACTCTGATGTACTGCGCAGGCGCAGTACATCAGAACTGCCGCGATGCCAGACATCTGCGGAAGGGCAGTAAACAGGCATTATACTATGCCATTATTTAAGAAAAGTAATAGTTTCTTTTCTTAAATAATGTCATGGTATAATAGCAATAACCCACTTCTGGGTGTGGGTAATGCTAAATATACCCACGGTTGTCTTTGTTTGGTCCCTTGGGCTTCGTCCTCGGGACCAAACCACGCCAACCGTGGGTAAATTTAGCATTACCCACACCCAGGCGTGGGTTATTGCTATATTAGTGGTCTGATGAGGGTTGATTACAATGGAGTTCTAACATCCCTTGACCTGGATGCTATGCCCTTGCTTTCCTTATCACTGTGGAATCTGGCAACCAGTCACAAACTTTGGGCTGCCAATTCAGATATTGACATGTTTTTGTGAATTTGTACCCAAAACCACTACTTTTTTTCCATTTTCCATCAAAGTCTTGTAAATTCTAAAATTGGTACTAAGTACAAAAACAAAGGAATTCATAGGATCTGACATTTTAGACCATGTTACTGTTTCAACAAAACTTGAATTTCTCCTGCATGTTTTCTTAACTTAGTATTTTGTTTTTAAAATTAGCTTTTAATTTCTTACAGACACAACAATCTGCTTTTGATCTGTTTGTATAAACCACAAAAATTACAAACATAACTGTGCTGAGTGCAAACCAGAATAACAGCCACCAACATAAATTGAATTTCAATTAATAAAAATGAATATTCCTTATTTAAATACATGTAGATCAGTGGCTTCATCCACAATGAACAGTTTAATCCAAACCATGTACAGAATCCTGTCCTGCGACTATGCTGTGCACTGTGAGCATGAGCATGATGCATGAACTCATATGTCAGAGTTCAAAAGCTGAAGTTCATACATTTTGGAGGGATCCATTATACTTTGAACATTTTAATATAGAGTCAGCCTGTTTGCTGCAATCTTTAAATTGGAAGAGAAACAAAGGAGTCGGAGACACACAACATGTTGTTACATGACCCACCTTTTTGGTTATTGTGTAGAGTAATACCCATCCCAAACAATGTTTACATAGTTCTGCTGTTGACTGACTGCCAATAAGACCATGGTGTCATTGACAAACAGGCTGTCAATGAATACCATGCCATGCGTTACTTTATACTAAATTGAAATGGTTACTGTGTAGCATAACACTCCGCGTGAAGTTCACATAGGTTTGGGCATTCTGCTGGTGATTGACAGGCAATGAGTATGTGTCATTGGTGATTGACAGGCAATGAGTATGTGTCATTGGTGATTGACAGGCAATGAGTATGTATCATTGGTGATTGACAGGCAATGAGTATGTGTCATTGGTGATTGACAGACAATGAGTATGTGCCATTGGGAGACTGGCTGACAATGAATGCCGTGCCATGTGCTACTTCATACTAAAGCTGATACTAATCCAACTAAACACTTAGGGCTGGAGTACAGGCTGTAGTCTGCATATATTTGCTTAATAAATCACTATGCCAGGTTAATTAGGAGTACTTCACACATTATCATCCCATGTCAACTGCAGTATACAGAAATGCAAAGTCTTGATGTGACTGTTCAGTTTATTAACAGTATTAAAATGTTGATCACAGAGGTAATTTGGCAGAACTCTAGGTCCATTTGCAAAAGTGTGTATATTACAGTTTAGTTTTTTACAAGTTCACAAAAGTGTCAGTGTTAAATTTTAGTTTATTAATAGTTTGTAACAGCCTATAGTTTATTAACAACTAGTGACAGGCATTACACTGGCGATTCAGTGTCATTGCCAGTTTCCCTGTAGATATGGATAGCTGCAGTGTGGGCGGAGCTTACTACTACACATCTCGGGGGGTAATTACAATACACAGTAATCACCATGTTTGTGTATAAATGTGAATTTATTTCCATCAGAGATGTTTTCATGTTAAAAAAAAATTTTGCACTCACACCATCAAATGATAAAATATAATTTCATTGATATTACATATGGATTTATTGAATTCTTACACATATCTTCATACCAATAAATACTACAACAGATGGACATGAAAGTAACAGCATCAACATACTATTCATTTAATGTGTAGGTTATATTTCATATGTGTATGTATACATACATATATATATATATATATATATATATATATATATATACACACACACACACACACACACACACACACACACACACACACACACACACACACACATAGACTCTCAGACTGTAGCAGTAGCATCTATTCTCCTGCTTTATCCACACTATCCTCAGCTTTGTATCTTTTACACCCTCCTATCTCCTCGTTACATCCTTTGACCTGTCTTTGTCTCCTTCTACTAGCGTCATCCTCTCTTTTTTTTTCTCTCTCTTCAGAGCACACTCAAGCAAATCTGCAGTCTGCGGCTACCACTCCACCCATACAGTATAAGAAGGAATCAGTACTGCAAACTAAACAAGGATATACATTTTGAGCCTCAAGAGCAGGGTCAGTCCACCCAGGCATTCTACTTGTATATTTTATGAGTAAAGCTATTACATTAGCAGTATTCTAGTAGTTCTCAGCTTGCTAATAAAACTGACTGTTGTACCCTTGTGTCCCCGCCCCCCAGCTAGTACAGTAATCCTAACTGTCCAATAGACAGTATACATTTAATTCAGATCCCTGTGACTAAATTAACCATCATGCAGTCCTCTCAGTGCTTTCTGCCTTAGTTTGTATCACTTGGATGCCCACCTGTTTATTTGCATCTCTATAAATTCCCCTTCATTGCTAATGTATCTCCCTACTCTAATCTGTGCACAAACCGGTTACTAATCAGCAAGTCAATGTGAAGACACATTCCCAACCTTAATAAACTTTGCTGTCTCTTCTCTCTTTCACTTTACAGGTAGTTTGAATTATTACTTACCCCCTCTGAGGCCTTCACTGATTTCCACTGATTCCCTCTCTGTTTTTTTTGCATTCCACCTGGTTTACACCCGTTGTGCTATCTCCCTCCCCCAATACTAAGTGTATATTAGAATCCTGCTGAGCATGGAGCCATCTTTACATTTCTATTCTCCCACCAGGACATAAGTGCTCTTCAGCAATTACATTCTGCTTGATGGTAAGCCATTAGACCTCAGGAATTTGTTTAAAGTGTTCAGATTTGTAAAGTAGTACTTACTTTTTCTCTTGTCTTGGTGGGCTCTGCCCCGCTCCATTCGCCCTCACTAAATGTTCGGGCTCTCTCCACTCCCCTGCCCTTGCCTCTGTTCCCTCCCGCCCCCACTTCCTCTGCATTTATAGTAATCACAGCCACACCCACAGCTCACCCTCACATCACCTCCACCAATCACAGTTTTTCAAGTCATATCACATTGTACCACACCAAGTTGCTCCACACAAAATTCTCCCAATCACTCTCATTCCCACTTGGCATTTTTTATATCACCCACACTAATTCCCCATCCACATATAGTGCAACCCTATAATTCCTATTCAGACTCCCCACCTAGAACACACTTAAACTTTATAACCATGACTATCACACAACTAAGTCTAGTCTGTCTTCTCATAATTCTTTACAACACCACAAGTTATCACTCTAGCAATATCCCTAAACTTAGTAGCACAACACTACAGTATGCACTCTCATATACAGACACCACACATTATAATACTATCTGCCCACAATTGTTCAAGAGCTACATAACGGACCGATTCAGAACTAAACACATATGCTCTCATTCCTACTCCAAAAAAACACAATACTTTCTCACATTCCTTACCAAACTCCAACATCTGTATCACCATTTTAACAGCAGACTCACCATAAGTGGGGATATCCACCCCAACCCAGGCCCAAATCCATCCTGTCCAACACAAACTGCTCCAACACAAATGTCAGAACATAACACCCCCACTTTCTTCATCCCTGGGCAAATCAACAACAGCAGCAAAACCAACCATCTTTTAATGCTAAATATTAATATTAGAAGTATCAAAAATAAAATACCTGAACTCCAGGCCACAATGGCACACTACTCTCCAGACATCGTTGCTTTAACAGAAACCTGGCTAAATAAAAACATAGCTAACTCAGAAGTTCTCCCTACTGGCTACAATGTCATTAGACAAGACAGACCACTTCATAAAGGGGATGGAACTGCCTTACTGTACAAGTCCAACTTAACTGTCCGTCAATTACCAAACTCCTACCCCTCCCTGAATAATTGGGGCATACTTATCTCACAACTTCAACTTCACCCTAAAAAGGTCATCACCACAATTGTGATCTATATTCCACCTGGTAATACACCTGCTAGCCTTGAAGACTTCTTATCCTGGTGTTCTTCCACATACTCACAAGAAACCCTTATTCTGGGGGACTTCAACCTAAATTGGTTCACCTGTATATCAGATCCACCAAGTAATCTAATAAATCTCCATGGCTACCAGCAGCTAAGTCCAAATTTCAGCTAGATGTGATAAAAAATCTAAAAGGGGATCCATCCTTGACTGGGTCCTAACTAACAACCCCACATTGTACCCTCACACAGGCAGTCTCCCAGACACCTTAAGTGACCACAACATAATATACTTTATACAAAGTAGAACAAGCATATGCAAAACCACTAACTATATATCCACTAGAAACACAAAAAAATTCTCTCCTGAGGTCCTCAACACTTTACTCTGTAACTGTGACTGGACCCCCCTAAAATCCCTCCCACTTGACCAGGCTGTAGCATATTTCAACAAAATATTTCTACAACACCTAGACATTCTCGCTCCATTGCGCAAAATCAAGATTAGAACCTCTACAAACCCCTGGCTCAGTAAAGAAACCAAACAAATCCTCAAGTCCAGAAACACTGCCTGGCGTTACTATCAAAAAAACAAAGAAACACAAAGTCTAACTAAGTACCAAGAACTGTGCAACCGTGCAAAAATGCATTAGGCTTGACGAAAAATCCTACTACACAACATTACAAACTAAATACCAACACAACCCCCAAAAATGTTGGAAAAATGTAAACCAGATACTAAAATCCACCCAAAAGGCTACCCCCAAACCAACCACCCCTGACACTACAGTTCCCATCGAAACACAATTAAACTCCCACTTTGTGAACTCAATTCTATCCTTAGTATCACAGGACAGTTCCTTCCTCACTATCCCCCCAACACAAATAACACTAATACAAGCTTTACCCTCAAAACAGTTTCCACCACTTCAATCAAAACCATGCTCTCCAAACTAAAAACCTCATCAACAGCAGCCGACCTACTCCCCAGCTATTTCTTGAAACTCAAAGCAGATGCTATTGCTATCCCAGTCTCCACTCTCATAAACAGATCAGTTGTTGAAAACTATGTGCCCAAACTCTGAAAAATATCCTATGTTACACCCATACATAAAGGCGGGACCTCCACTGAACTTAATAACTGCAAACCCATTGCTTTACTCTACCCCCTGGCCAAAATCCTAGAAAAATGCATTCATAAGCAGGTGCTAAAATATCTCCTAGACAGCAACATCCTGTCACCTACTCAGCATGGTTTCAGACCTGCCCATAGTACCACTACAGCCCTCCTCTGCTTCACAGACACAGTAAACCATCTCAAAAATGAATGCCTACAGGTGTCAACTCTTAGCATTTGACACAGTCTCACACCAAATCCTGCTAAACAAACTAAACCAATATCACATATCAAATTCCACTCTTATCTGGTTCCAAAGCTACGTAACTGACAGGTACCAAGCTGTGAAATGGGAAAATTCTCTCTTTCCTCAGCTGCTCATAACTATAGGATTCCTACAGGGTTCTGTCTTAGGACCACTACTATTCACAGTCTTTACAAATTACCTCTATATCTCCACACTGCATGCATCTATCATTCAGTTTGCAGATGACACTACCTTAATTTGTGCTGCACAAAACATGCCCACCCTCCTGCAAACAATTCAACTAGCATTCTCTGATGTTGAAAAGTACCTTAACAAAGCCCAACTTATCCTCTATCCAAAGAAAACTCAGCTTATGATTATAACCAGTTCTAACAAAAACACTGATAACAGTCAATTCACTATCTACTCCACAAATGCTACTCCAATCACTCCAGTGGCACAGGCTAAGCTATTGGGAATAACCATAGACTCCCACCTAAAATTTGATAGTCGTCTCAACTTTACTATTAAAAAAGTACATGGCAAACTGGGATCACTCTACCGTATCAAACCATTTCTTACGAACGCCACAAGATCAGCCATTGCTCGCTCCCAACTTCTATCCACCCTACTTTATGCATCTCCCATTCTGACTAATCTCAACAAAACTGAACTAAGCAAAATGGAAGCCTGCTATAACAGAATTGCCCACTTTGCTGCAAATTGCTCATATAGAAATCATCACTGTACTGCTTTCAGACAGCTCCACTGGCTTGAACTGCCCAACCTCCTAACTTACAATCAGCTCTGCCTCTGTCATTCTATTACCTCCCCAATAAGTGTCCTGCCCTCAAAAACCTAGTAAAACATCACTCAGCCAAAAGGCCTCTTAGATCATCAAGCAAACTACTAATAGAAGTCACCAACAGCTGCAATAGCTTTGGAGACGCACTATATAGTGGTTCAGTGGCTAAAAAATGGAACTCTGTCCCCACTAGCATTCAAAACACATCATCCAAAGCCCCCTTTAAAGACCTCATCAGGCAACATCTCAAGCAGAGTTGGCAGTGCCATGATTGCTTCCCAGGCTAGTGAAAACAGATAACATATACATACAAAATCTAGAGTACTTGATAATAGTTTTCAATCTTACTCACAAACACTAGCTAATGTACAATGTATGTACTGTACCTGTGTACTATGTATGTATTCTACCTATGTTCCAAATTTCAGCTGTACACCACAAATCTATTAATCACCTTTATTTTTAAATGAACATTTTTTTGTTTGTTCTATCCACTGTAACTGTTGATGTGCTACACCTCAGGTTTTGTACCCACTGAATGGTGCACCGCAATGGTTATCACACTCCACGAAGGTGGAGCCACGACGGACCCCAGGAACTACTGCCCCATTAACCTGATGAGCCTGGTCTGCAAGGCCATGGAATGTATCATCATGGAAGTCATAAACAAAGACATTGGTAATCTCCAAACTCTGGACCCTACCTAGTTTGGATTTGTAAAAGGCAGATCATGTCTCCTAAACCTGATTGACTTCTTTGAAGCAGTCACCAAAGCCATAGATGAGGGTAAAATGGTTCACACAGCTTATCTAGATCTTGCCAAAGCTTTCAACACCATCCCCCACTCTGGAATTATAGATAAGCTCACTAAACTAGGTATAAATCCCTATGTCACAAGATGGGATGCCAACTGGCTCATGGACAGAACCCACACTGTGAAAGTAGCGGATTCCAAATCCGACATCAGACCAGTGACAAGTGGAGTACCACAGGGTTCAGTCCTGGGTCCTCTCCTGTTTGGTATCTACGTGTCTGAGGTGCAGGCCAACATGGAAGGTCTTTGGCTAACAAAGTTTGCAGATGACTGCAAACTAGGAGCCATAACTGAAACTCCTAATGATGTGGGCAAACTACAAAAGGGCCTCACTGAGATAGATACCTGGTGTCAAAGCCATGGCCTGAAGCTCAATGCCAAAAAGTGTATTGTCATCCCCTTTGGTAAAAACTCTGTACCCATGAACTACCACATAGCTGGTAGTCTACTTAATGCTGAAAATGTGATAAGAGACCTTGGCACACAGGTGGACAGTAGTCTCTCCTTTGATAATCACATCGCCACAGTGGTCAAGAAATCCTTCTATGTGGCTCATCTCATCACAAAAGGATTCTCATCCAGAAAAAAAGAGGTCATTGTTCCTCTCTACTCATCACTCATTAGACCCTTTATAGAGTACAACACCCCTTTTGGTATGTACCTCACAAGACATCTACAACAACTGGAAAGACCACAGAAATACCTCCCAAAGAGGATTACTGGCCTCAAACAGATGCCTTATGCAGACCGTCTCAAAAAACTACAGCTTTACTCCATTGCATATCGCCTACTCAGGGGCGATCTCTGCCTAACATACAAAGCTATGTCAAACCCAGAGCTGTTGGACATGCTCCACTTAAAGAAATCCCAATCCCTCCGAGCTACACACTCTAGGGACCTAAACCTTGTCACCACAATAAACAGAACATGCTGGAGGGATAGATTCCTGTCCCAGAGACTTCCTATACTCTGGAACAGACTACCTGTCTATGTCAAACAGAGCTCCTCTTTAGCACTCTTCAAGAAAAATCTTGATGATTGGATGGGAAATGGGAAATTCACCCTGGGGATCACTTCTGTGGCTCTGCTCGACAGGGGCACAGGAAAATAATTTTCTTGGGTGGCGAAAGCCAGGGTACATTTTTTGGCTAGGCTTGTATGGGCCAGAGACTTCCCATACTCTGGAACAGACTACCTATCTATGTCAAACAGAGCTCCTCATTAGCACTCTTCAAGAAAAATCTTGATGATTGGATGGAAAATGGGAAATTCACCCCGGGGATCACTTCTGAGGCTCTGCTCGACAGGGACACAGGAAAATAATTCTATTGGGTACATTTTTTGGCTAGGTTTGTATGGGCCCTAGGGCCGATAGCCTAGTACCTACCTATGAACCTATGAACCTATACCACTGCAAAAACATATCTTTTGTAGTTTGTGTGTATACTGATCATGTCTAACTAAATGTATCTGTAATTTTTCTTTGTGGAGCTTTTCTCCCTGGGCCTCTGCTGAAAAAGGACCTTTTCGGCTCAGTCAGACACCCCCGGTTAACAAATCTAAAATAAAAAATAAAATAAATATATATATATATATATATATATATATATATATATATATATATATATATATATAAACAAAAAAAGAACTAAGCACAATGCTAAAAATTTAGCACTTTCATTCCTGTTTATTTATACGGAACTTCATCAGAAAATGAACCTTTTCACTACAAAGCATATTTATATCCATTTCAGCCATCACATCCAATAGCACAGAGTGTCTAATTAAATAATTGAATAATCAGTTAACTAAATCAATTACCTAAATTATTGAATTAAATAATTCCATTAAATGAATAGTCCACTTACATAAAAAAATTGCAACAAGTAATGTTGCCAAAAGTGGAAATGTTTTTGAATAACTAAAAAAAAAACAAAATGTAAAAATGTTATACAAATAACACATGCTATATACTCACAAATAGAAAACTTTGTCACAGCAAATTACTCTAAATACATTTTAAGTACATTTTAAATGCATTTTACATACACTTTGAATTCTACATTAATGCACAATCTAAGCATCTAATAAACCACTTTAAACCTGTTAAAGGTAGGAAATGTATAGATGCATATAAATATGAATAAAAATATATGTAATAAAAATATCAATATTGAATATTAAACAGCTATAAAATCCTATACTTGAGCAAACTCTTAATGTTTATGTGTTCATTAAGCCCTGGTGGCCGATCTGCCCTCGATAGAATTTGTCACCATAGCTCACGTGTTTCGAGCAACGTGCTGCATCCATTAATAAAAATAAATTCTTGAATATGCTCAAGAACAAAAAAATGAAATTTTCTAAAACCATTGCAAATGAAAGTGTGCTAAGTGCATTTAATGTACTTTTGTCTTTAATGGCTTTCATGTGCTCCCGAACTCTAACTTTGAAAGATCTGATGCTTTTTCCAACATAAAAGCCATGCCAAGTGCTGCAAAAACTGATATAAACTATATATTTGTCAACCATATACCACATACTGACCTCAAAGAGATAGAAAACCTGCTAGTCGATAGGTTTGGTTAAAATGTCACTCCCTTATTCCCTCTAAACTTATCACGTTCAAAGCCCTGTCCAAGGCAAAAAAACACAGCCTCTGTGGGACCAGATGACATTCATGGCAGTATTCTAAACAGGCAAAAACATGGACTATTATCACCAATAAGTACTGTTTCTATCATAGCCTAACTGCAGGCTTTGTTCCTGCAGAATGGACAACAGCAACAGTTACTCCCCCACAGAGGTGGTCGAGCTACAGACCTGAGGAAGTGCAGACCCAGAAACCTGACAAGCCTCATCTGTAAGACCATGGAACATATCACTATGGACCTCATATATTTAGACATAAGTGCCCTCCAAACTCTTACAAAACTGAATGTAAAGCCCTTTGTTGTAAGATGAGTTGCCAACTGGCTCACAAACCACACGCACTATCAAAGTGCGTGACTCCACATCAACCAGCAGACCTGTTACCAGAGGGGTGCCAAAGGTGTTAGTGCTGGGCCCCCTACTGTTTGGTATATACTTCTCAAATGTTCAGGTCAAAACTAAGGGGTTGTGGCTGACCAACTTTGCAGACAACTCCAAACTAGGGGCAATCACTTAACCCCCAAATGATATCAGTATACTCCAGGGTGGTCTCACGCAGACCAATGACTTGTGTATTAATCATGGTCTCAGACTGAATGCATCATCATTCTCTACCATACAGTGTCCTTTCACACATCACATTAACATCAAATTAACAACAATACCCTAAGTACCCACAAAGTGGTAAGGGACCTGGGATCACAAGTTGACAGCGACCTTAACTTCGACTACCATGTGTCTACTGTAGAAAGGAAAGCTTTCTATGTAGCACACTTGATTAGTAAAGGCATCACCATGAATGCAAAACAGGTTATGGCCATTCTATACTCTGCACTTTTCTGGCCCATAATTGAGTACAATGTCCTGTTTGGCATATACCATATAAAGCACTTGCAGCACCTCAGAGGTTTCTAACAAAGAAGATCATGGGGCTTGAGCATGTGCATTACACAGACCAACTAAAGTCCCTGTCACTATAATCCGTATTATATAGACTTCTTAGGGGAGACAAATGTGTTTAAGGTGGAGGTGGTATTACATCAAGGATCAGCTCTGTGCCCTTTCTTATTTGCAGTGGTGGTGAACAGGTTGACAGACGAGATCAAACAAGAGTCCCCATGGACTATGATGTTTGCAGATGACATTGTAATATGTAGTAAGAGTAGGGAAAAGGTTGAGGAGACCCTGGAGAGGTGGAGATATGCTCCAGAGAGGAGAGGAATGAAGGTCAGCAGGACTAAGGCAGAATATATATGTGTGAATGAGAGGGAGGACAGAGGAATGGTGAGGATGCAGGGAGTAGAGCTGGCAAAGGTAGATGAGTTTAAATACTTGGGATCAACAGTTTAGAGTAATGGTGTGTGTGGAAGAGAGGTGAAGAAGAAAGTACAGGCAGAGTGGAGTGCATGGAGAAGAGTGTCAGGAGTGATTTGTGACAGAGTATCAGTAAGAGTGAAAGGTAAGGTCTACAAGAGGGTAGTGAAACCAGCTATGTTATGTGGGTTGGAGACAGTGGCACTGACAAAAAGGCAGGAGTCAGATCTGGATGTGGCACAGTTAAAGATGTTAAGATTTGCACTGGGTGTGGCAAGGGTAGACATGATTAGGAATAAGTATAATAGAGGGTCAGCCCAGGTTGGACGCTTTGGCGACAAAGCCAGAGAGGCGAGATTGTGTTGATTTGGACATGTGCTGAGGATAGATGCTGGGTATATTGGGAAAAGGATGCTAAGAATGAAGCTGCCAGGTAAGAGGAAAAGAGGAAGGCCTAAGATAAGTTTTATGGATGTGGTGAGAGAGGACATGCAGGTGGTTGGTGTGACGGAGCAAGATGCAGAGGACAGGAAGGAATGGAAACAGATGATCCACTGTGACAACCCCTAATGGGAACAGCTGAAAGAAAAAAAAAAGGGAGACTTATACCTGGCCTATAGAGTAACCCAACACCCAAACCTAATGAACTTGCTGCACATCTGTAAATCGAACAGGACTAAGGCTACCCATTCCAGGGACCTAAATATGGCCTGTGACTGAAGCAGGACATGCTGGAAGGACAGATTTATCTCCCAACGACTGCTGAGTCTTTGGAACAAGCTACCAATGCATGTGAAACAGAGCACCTTTATGACACTGTTCAAGAGGAACCTGGATGAGTGGATGGGGCATCATAAATTCTTACCAGGGATAGCACCCACAACCCTCCTGGACATGGGCAGTCATCACTAAATGCAACCTTGGGCACTGACTAGCATTTCTATGGTATTATACTGGGATGAAATGACTAGGCTTAAAATGACCTCCGGGTTGATAGCCTAGAAATCTCCTATGATCTCCTATGATCCTAAGAGCAATTTACTGATGCAACTGTAATATGGAGAACACTGATTGAAAACTATTTTCTGCTTTGTTGGCTGATTACTGCTTAAAATAAGCACTGATAGGAGAGCTGCAGTACCCCCATCACCCCCTCTAAATCCACCTTAATTTCTCCATGTCTTTTGGGTTTCTAATGCAAAGACAGGAATGGACCCCATTCCTATGTCAAAGTATACTTAAAGTATCTTTGATGGTAGCCAAAAGTGCTCTTTGCAGCACCCACAATATGCCCATAACTGACTCCTTCTGGAATTCATATGGAGTTACATGTATCAGTAACATATCTAAATAAGGCTGTAAATTCTTTTTTTTTTATATAATACCCATTGCTTCAATTACTATTGGAACTGCCTGGGTATCCTTCCATAGTGCCCTTGTTTCTGCCTGCAAACTCTGGAACATTATGACTTTGTGTCTCTCTGTACATAAGTCACTGTAATCACTAGGTGTAGCAATTTCAATGATTAATGCTACTTTTGTCTTCTTTTCATGAACTGCTACATCTGTTTTTCTCACATCTATTTTTGAACTGTTGGTAATGGGTGAGCCTATGGGATATAAACTCCATCATTCTCTATAATTCTTTTTGGCTAATGTTTCCAATGCTTTTCAGCTACTTCAGTATTTCATGTTTGCACAATTGCCAATGCAACTGTTTTGCCACATTATTATACCTTTCAATATACAGGCCCTCTCCATTAGTGCATCACACCCAGTAACATGATGTGTGACAGCACCTGCATTTGTCTCTTTCTCTGACATGTTCAATGGACTTTGTAAACCAGCGTGTATGTAGTCCACTACCCAAAGTTGCTAATATTAACCTTTCTTCTTTTGGCTTAAATTCACCTCTCCTAAACAATTCCTGCATCAAATCCTGATTGACCTGAGATTGTTCCAGGAGTTCTCTATACTTGCAACTATATTTCTGCTTTTTCCACATTTCTTGCCTTCTCATCTGATCTTTCTTCTTGCATTCTTTCTTTTGTTTCTTGGTACATTTAGTTGCTGTCTGACTTTTGACTACCTCCGATTTGATTTCCATTCTTGCTTGACACCAATGTGTTTCTGCTAAACTAAGCAGGGAAGTCATCATATATTTTTTCTCTTCAGATTTCAAAACTTTCACTATGTTTGGATCTGATTAGGTCAGCAAACATGTATGCAGTCCTACGATTGCAGATCTATACATGTAATCAATTTTGAGATGGTCCATACCTCCTTCAGAATGAAGAATATATTATCTTGGTATACAGTGATTTTTATTTATATTTCATTTGATGAGCATGAAGTATTTTTCTTGTTTTCCTGTCCAACTGATTCAGTACTTTTTGGGGTCAGTCAATCACCCCAAAACTGTAAGTTATAACAGGAAGAACAAATTGAATTATAACTTGGACTTTGTTCCCAGATGTCAGTGCTGTTTTCAGTATTATTTTTAGTCTTTTAAGCTATTCTTTACTGAGTTTTGTTCGCATTTGTTTATGTTTTTTGTCAGTCTTTCATCAATTCTCAAGCATTTAAACACTACCTCCTGCTCAGGTTACTTTATATCACATTCCTGTCCCAGACTGTTTGCTGCTGCAGCTTACCTGCTTTAAATGTTACTTTTGCACATTCATCAAGACCAAGTGGTATTCTTATATCATCTGAGAAAGTTTTGACCACTTCCAGTTGTGCTTTCAGCTCCTCATCTGATGAACTATACAATTTTAAATTATCCACAAAAAGAAAATAAAAAGTCTTTCCACTTTGTTGTTGTCTGAGAACCAAATTGTATCCATAACCTAATCAGTTAAGTTGACAGCTGATTGGGTTAAGGGCAAGACAAAAGAGCAGCGGTGACAAAGAATCACCCTGGAATATCCCCCTTTGAATTTTTATCCCTGGAATAATTTGTTCTTTGTCATGGCTTAGCTACTAAGTTGTTTTACCACTGTTTCATGGTCACTGTAACATAATTGATCAATGTAGGGTGTATCTTATACATCTGTAAGCACTCCTTTATCTATGAATGTGGAATACCGACAAATGTTTTTTGTAATCTATTCATGCCATACTTAGATTCTTCCTGTTTTAACAATTCTTCATTATGACTTTATTTAACAACAAATAATCCTTTGTTCCACATGGTTTTCTTTTATTATTGTTTTGTTCTATTGCCATGATTGAGTTTTCTTCTAAATGACTATAAACTCTATCAGCATCAGTTCCGTATATAGTTTATACATCATCAGAAGGCAAGTTATTTGCCTATGTTTTTTAGGATAGCTTACAGGTTCACTCTTAAGGACCAGTATTATTTTTCCTTTTGTTAACCAAGTTGGTGTCCATTTGGAGGTGTGCATATAAGTAGTACTTACTCAGGGCTAAATCTTTGTGTAACAGTTTTAATACTTTTAGCCAGAAATTGAGGTTGGGGTTTTCCATTTAGGAGCTTTTCTTAATTTTGCCTCAAATACTCTGGCCATTACTTCATCCCATTTCATATCCTGCACATTTGAATGTCTTACTGTTTCCTTTACGTCTATCCTGTCAGCATCTTTGTTATGTTCCACAGAGTCTCCATGGATATTTGAATAGTAGCTACTAGTTTTCTCTGTAAGGAATGATTTTGCTTTATATAATTTGCCGAAGAAGATAATAGTTTCATGATTACCTTCTGTTTGAGGGAGTAGAAACTTTATTGTCTGTCAATAGTTAATACCAGTATTATGGCTGAATCAATATCATCAGTGAGGGGTTAGTTGGTTATATATTATATGTTTTACTGAAATGAGTATTAATGGAATCACAAGGGAAGCTAAAATAGTTAAAGGGCCTTCAGATTAAATTTTAGACACCAAAAAAATAATATGTTTGCTTTTAGAAGTCTTTAAATAGACGTAAGTAGTTTAACCAGGACTTGAATAAATGATGGGAGTTTGTATGATTGAAATGAGATGTTGCATCTGATGTTTTCATAAATGTTAACCTATACATATAATGAAAATAGAATAACAATGCTCCACCCCAATTAATGTAAACAAACAAGACATTGAGGATCTCTGGCAGTGAATGAATATTGGGAAGATGAGGTATTGTTCTACTTTTCAACTTGTGCCCTGTAATTCAGATAACTAGTGAACCACTTAAATGCACTTGCTGATCAACCAGTATTTTCAAGAGCTTTAAAACACAGATTGAGAAGTAGGACGAACAACCAGAATGAAACCGATGTATTTTTACTGATTTTTTTGAATCAACATTTATCTATATCCAGTATTTTAAAATTATGTTCTTTAAACATCTAAAAAGTTTAAAAAGCTTCTCACATATATAAATATATGAGATAAGTTTTGATATTTGTTTTTAATGAGCTTATAAATGTATATAACAAAATAAAATAATAACAAGTGCTGTATTAGAATTTTGTTAACGGGAGCATTTACTATACATTACCTTGTTTTAATTATTGTGAGTGTCTGTTATAATCATTGTGATTGTTTTTAGGATATCATATGACATTTTGAAAGGGATATTTAAACTGTGTGTTAAATATAGGCTTTTAGATTCTGAAGAATTCTAATGTTATTTACAGACGGAAGCGCTTAATCAATAAAAATACACTGGTGGTTCCATTCTAGTTGTTCTTGCTACTTCTCAATATGTGTTTTATAGTTTGTGTTTTGTTTCCTGGTTTTATCATTTTCAAGAGCTTGTACGTGTTTACTGTGTGATGCAGTATAAAAAGTTTTAGAGAGATCAAGAAAAATTGTACCTATAGATTTACCAGAGTTTAAGATTTTTACTGGTGAATTTGCACATACCTGGTGTATTGAAATGGATCTCAAGCTAAATGCAAAAATGTGTATGGCATATTAGATTTGGTAAAAAAAATAAATAAAAAAAAAAAAGTAAAAAAAAAAAGATTGCTCCCACCTCATACATCATAACTGATACTCCTCTTCAGACAGATATGTTCATTGGAAATCTTGACACTTATGTTGACAGGTATTTCTCATTCAATCATCATGTACCCTCCTCTGGAAATCCTTCTGCCTGGCCCAATTAATTTGCAAGGGAAATCATCCTACCACTGTAGTCTTTCCTTAGCAGACAAATAATAAAATAAAATGTACCATGGGTATATAGGTACACAAAGAAGGGGTACATAGTTACTTCACTTCCCCTGAGGTTTGTGTGTCAGTGACAAAAACCTTGAATAAGTACAGGGCAATCATGGAGGCACAGACTAGTACCACCACAGCCATTGCGGAATTAAAAAAGGTAATGCAGGGCATGCAGGATGATCTACAGGAGTGTATGTTCTGTATATGTGATTGTTTTGATTGACTCAAGTCACAAACAGAAAGCGCCATGACCTATCAGTTTCACCTGCCAGGAGTGAAGCACCATCTGCAAAGCTGTTCCTGCACTACCTCCACAAATAGTAGCTATCATGGGCATGGACAATGTGGCTCGCATGCCAGCAGTGTTAGCACTTTCATGACTGCATCTCTTGTGAAGGTGTTTTTGTCCAGGAGATGTCCTCATGGTCCTGGAAGTCACAACAGTGGCATTAATCATAGTAGATGTTGCTCATGGTTATGCAGCATGTCACTATCTAGCCAGGGTCATGGTACATCTAATGCAACTGCTGGTACAACCATCTCTTGTGGTCTGGTGCACCGATTCTCAAACTTCTGCCGTGCATGCCTTACTCTGTCCACAACATTGAGCTACAGTGTTACAACTTCTGCTGTGGCTGTGTATGAGCAGATCCACATTTACATCAACATACCCCCCAGTAAATCACATACACAAACTTCCACTGACAGTGGCCATTCACAAAGCCTTATATGTTAATCAGCCACACACACACACACACACACACACACACACACACACACACACACACACACACACACACACATTGAAAGACAATACACACAACCGCATGTGTTACTTTAATAATCCTCAAACTCATACATTTCTGCGTGAAAAACATCTACATATGTACTCCATTTCCCACCTGTGCGAATAATGCTGTTACCCACCCTTTTTTACACCATTACTTAACCTTCCTATGTCTGATGCCCAGCACGGTGATAATTTTGCATGCATCCCTTTACTGTACTGCATCTGCTTTTCTTTTGCCTTCTACATTCTGTAGCTGTATGCATGCTGCTGCCTGTTTGATAATGTCACAGCATTCTGCAGCCATCACACTCTTGCATGATCATCCCCCTACTGCTGGATCCTGCACAGATTCCTCATCAGAGGCAGCCTCCACTGCCTGGTGCACTGGGGACTACTGCTCCTACAAGTGGCCACCCAGTTGTAACTGCTTCCTGAGTATGATATTGTGTAACACTGTGCACACCAAAACAATTTTTGCACCTGTGCCAAGATTATATAGAAGGGCAGCATTGGATGAATCCAAACAGAAAAAGTGCACCTTCAGCAGCCAAACACATGCTCAGTATTTGTTCCTTGTTTGCAACTGGGCATGATTGCAGCCCTGGTCATTTTGATTTTGTGACTTTATTATGAGAGCCAAGGTTCTGGGGCATATCTGGCATCACTGACAAGATGCTCTGGGAGAGGGGGATCACACCTAGCTATACTTTGGTACAGAAAACAGGTGTGCAATACTTTTAGTCTTGATAACTGCCTGGGTGGTCTGCAGATATACTGTAAATGATGCCCTCTACACGATAGACCACCTCGCAGTAGATGGAGTAATGCCCTTTACAGTTCATCTACCTCTTTTGCAGTTCACCAGGTGGAGCCTTTATTTAAATGTGGATGCAATCTATGGACACAGTACCTCAGGGAAACAAGCTATATCATAGAAATTCTGCATGGTGTTGGCTGTCTCACATATCCATGCATTTGTTCCTTCATTCATTCATTCATTTATTTTTATTTACCGGAGTACAGTACCGACCAACATGTGAGCAACTGCAAGTTCAGCCCAGGTTCAAAGTAGCAACAATAACAGAACAAATGGTACAAAGGTAGTTAACAGTATATAGAAATAAATTAAAATACAAAAGATATTGGTGTTAACACTCAGTATACAACTTGGGAACTATATATGCTTCCCAACATGCTGAATCATGGCATTGTGAAACTGATGGAGTATTCTTCAGGCAAATGCCTTAAATACCCTCACTGCGTCCACTGTAGGTCAGTGAAAAGTCACTGCGCCTTATGATTAAAATAGGGACCCCACTACTCCCACTTTGCTGCAGATAAGGGTATTACATGTCCACAGTTTTTTGCATGTTATCCCACTGGATTTAATACCACTTCACAATGTCAGTGTTGTGAAGTTCATGAAACTTTAAGTGCGACTGGATAACTCAGCACCTCCAGGGATGATGACATGTACTGTCAGGCAACACAGCAGCAATAAGAGCCCCCTGCAGGTACTAATACTGTGGCAACCCCTAACATTCTCTAGTGATTCCCTTAATGAACATTTACCCAAGTGTATTTACACAGCAGGCTCAGTTCCTTTGTGCAGCATTTATTCACTTATAAATTGCTCTGCCATTTGTTTTGCCTCATTTACATACTGTGAGATGCACATTTTAATAATGTTGTTAATTAACATATCATTATAAGGCAATTAGCATATTCTATGCCCAGCCATGATGATCAGCCTTCCCCACTTGTACGGGTAGGTATGTGTTTCTGAAGAGCACACACCCTGTGTGTGGCAGCTCATTATGCAAATTTGCTTACTGCAATGAGGGAAAGATTTTTGAATCTAGCACTTTAGGCCCATTATCACAAAACAAGTCTAGAATGCTCTAGAACATCTAAATGTAACAGAAAAAGGGAAAAAAGTATACTCATACTGATTACACCCAAACTTCTTCATGTTAGATACTACTTTCATTGCAAAACACCGTACGTGCATCTTTTATTTACTTTTGAAAACACAATTTTTAACCAGACAGCAGGAAACATGCATTCATCACTGCTATTCCAGGAATCACTGTGATTTATTCATTCATTTATTCATTCACTCATTTGTTCAGCTACTTACATTTACATGTACATGTTACAAATCATGAATCTGGAATGTTTCTCCCCAGACCTCTGCTAAAAATTGGCTTTCTTCCAAGTCGGACTTTCCTGGTAAACAAATGTTAAATAAATAAAATAAATCAAGTACATTTATTAACTTGTCCTTTCTTACTGTTTAGATAACATGCCAGTGTATTGGATGTAATATTTTGTTCTTAATTCTACACTTTTTATCCTTTTATCCTTTGAAGCATGATCTGAAATATTTTCTCCTTTAATAAGAACATATCCATTAGTGTTCAAAACCTTTAGTAAGTTTTTTCATGTCAGTCTGAATTTTCTGTGTATTTACTGCTGCATGTTTGCAGCAAGAGTGTATACATTATTATGTTCTCTGTGCCTTGTTCTGAATTAGAAACTGCTGTATGTAGCTCTGTAAGAAAACTATAGATAATGTTGGTCCAAACTAGAAAAAATACATATTTCATGTGCTGCCAGCAATGGTACATGTAGTGTGCAATAAAAAGGTGTCTGTTAAATGGACAATGCATATGCATTATTTGCAGCATATAGACTTTTTAGGAAACAACACATCATAATTTCAGGCTGCTTTCATTATTATTTGATTATTGCTCTCTCCCAAAAACCCTATGCACACTTCTGACTTTTAAAACAAAATACTATTACAGCACAGCATATGCATACATGCATACATACAAGTGTTTCAGGCAAGGGTAATAATGCCCTTCTAGTTTGCCAATATACCAAAACAGTTATTCCCATAATACATGTCCAAGTGGTTTATAAAATATTTAAACCAGTGCTTGATTTAATGTCATTTAGTAGTCTGTTCCATGCATCTGCTCTCAAAGAACCAGTTAGTATACTCATTCCAAAATAATCTTCTACATAGGCTGTCTGATGATTCTCTGCTACTTTTTGATAAGCCCAAACATCCCCAGAGGTAGTTGTCTCAGAATGCCCTATATGCCTGAATATAGTCTTCTTTAAATGCTTATATGAGACACTGTACAAGTTCAGATGTTTTAGTCTTTCATAATAACTTAAATGTTCACATCCATGGATGCCCTTGGTCTATTTCCTCTGTATGCTTTCCGATATGTATGGCAATCACTATTCTTATTATAAAGCCAACAGACTGTTAGCAAAGAGTATGCTTGCATTACGAAGATTAAGATAGCTTGCCCAAAATTAAAGATAACAGAAACAACAGTGAAACTGGTGGTTTTATTTTAAAGCCTTTTTTTTGCCAGTAGAGACAGGCTTGTATGTCAAAAGTAATTTTTCTACTTGGGTTTCAGAATGCTTGGCGTGGCACAAGCACATTCTTTTCCCCAGCCATAATGAAATGATTGACTTGGGGGTCACTTTCGTTTAGCTGAAGGTTGTCTCAGGATTATATTCATTTAATTGAAGATTGAAATCTTCGGGTGCCAGAATGTCCCTTGCAGATACATTATCTGTATTTTTAATAAACAGAAGAAGATTTCTGGCAGACGACAAACTGTTCCTCTGAGATACACTATTCAATTTACTGGACGGCATCTTAGGCACAGTAGAATGCAGTTCTTCTATAGTTTTATACTGCAATATAACTGCCAGGAACAAATCATTTTAAATTATTAAGCAGATGTACATATACGAATGAAATGCACAGTACATGACAAATGGAATGCACAGTACATGGCAGTTCATTGTTGCAATGACAGATAACTGCATAAACAACAAAGGTAAAAGATGTGCATGTTAAGGGATCCTGCTTCATGCTTCATAAATACATGCAATCTACTATCTGTCTGTGCCTAACTGATGTAGGTACCAATCTGATTCGAAAATATTTAACACGTGAAAGAAAACAAAAGCTGGATAAACGCCTGGTATACACCTCAAGCGAAAAAAATGAAAAGACCAATGGTTAGACCACAGCTGAAGATAAAAATGGAATAATCCACGTCAGGAAATAAATCACTTGCAGCTTCACAGTAGTGCCCTTTATAAAACCAAAAGTTGTAACTGAGATGTAATAGTCAAGGTAGGAAACGGTTCACTTGCAGTTTCACACCACTTTATTAAACAAGAGTAAGCGCTTTCGCGATCTAAGTCAGCTGATCGCTTCTTCAGACTCATAAATACAGTTAAAACATTGGTATTTAAAATATGGTTCAACCAATGAAAACACATACAGAACTATGACATAGACTAATTAAAATTGCATACATCAGTACATTAATTTGCCTTATATTCTGCATAAGATGAAATAAAATATACATATAAGAGACACATTTTATGTATTAATCCATATTACTTAATGTTTTAGTGGTCTGGATTTTAAAGTTGAGTTCCTAGATGTTTTGGTTAAGAAGACAGCGTTAGATGTATAGAAAATCTACATGGAGAAATAGTATCTTACATGAGACTAGTATGCATCCAACATTTGTACACAAAAATGTAGTGAAAGGAAAATATATGAGAATAAGCCGCTTACATAATACAGATGAAGGCTTTGTGAAGACAATGACTATATTAGAGAAAAACTTCTTAAACAGAGGTTATAGTAAGAAAGACATAAATGAAAGCTCTAAATATACCATTGAAAATAGGGATGGGAGATGTAAACCGCTCTTTTCAAATACTATAGAAGATGTTAAAAGCAAGGAAGGTCATGATTTTAAAGTTAGACTCCCTATAACTTATTCAAGTGACATCAGAAGGTTCTGTAATATTTTTGAGAAGAATTGGAATGTTTTATTGTCGGATCCTGACCTGAGAGAATTGTTAGAAGATAGACCCAGCTTTTCTTTTAGAAATAAGAGGTCCTTAAAAAGGCAACTCTGTTGTAAATCCAGAAACAATGAAAGAATGATCCTATCTGATAGGCAGGGGACTTTTCCTTACAGAAATTGTACAGCATGTGACTATTTATATAATAAATCTACATATAAACATCCTACACTAGGATTTATAATTGATATAGATTTTTATGCTGACTGCAGAACACAAAATTTGGTTTATTTCAGCTTCTGCACTGTCTGTCATGCCTTTTATATAGGCAGAACCAATAGGTGTCTAAAGGAACATATCCTTGAACACCTTAGAGATATAAGAAATAAAAAAAACACAAGTGCTTTAGCAAAACATGTGGAAGAAGAAGATAGGAAACATATTTTTAATTTCATGGTTTTAGAAATAATAAATAAAAGTAAGAGGGGAGGTGATATAAGGAATAAGGTAGAGGAAGCAGAACAAAAATGGATTTTACTACTTCAGGCAGATAGGTCTCCTGGATTGAACAATGCTGTTTCCTTGAAGCCTTTTTTAAAATCCAGACCACTAAAACATTAAGTAATATGGATTAATACATAAAATGTGTCTGTTATATGTATATTTTATTTCATCTTATGCAGAATATAAGGCAAATTAATGTACTGATGTATGCAATTTTGATTAGTCTATGTCATAGTTCTGTATGTGTTTTCATTGGTTGAACCATATTTTAAATACCAATGTTTTAACTGTTTTTATGAGTCTGAAGAAGCGATCAGCTGACTTAGATCGTGAAAGCGCTTACTCTTGTTTAATAAAGTGGTGTGAAACTGCAAGTGAACTGTTTCCTACCTTGACTACTACATCTCAGTTACAACTTTTGTTTTTATAAAGGGCACTACTGTGAAGCTGCAAGTGATTTATTTCCTGACGTGGATTATTCCATTTCTATCTTCAGCTGTGGTCTAACCATTGGTCTTTTCATTTTTTTCGAAAATATTTAAGTTTGTTTGCCAGATTAAACACCATACAACATCTGGGATCTGCTACAAAGTTATTATAACCAGGCATGATGGGTCATTTATATATCAGTATATATTCAATACACTTTTTAAAAATAATTTACTATATTTTTGCACTTAACGTCTTGTTGGCTATTTTTACATATGGAAAAGGTAGTGTGTGCATACAAGTGGGTATACTATTCTTAAAATTCATGGGTAGCTGCAATATTGTGATCCATATATCTTTTACAGTATATGCTTATCCCTTTTTAGTTATCCTTGTTAAGTCTTATACATGTGAAAAGCTCAAATATAGCTACTGTGAAAGGATTGGAAACATTCCCAATTCCCATATTATTAAAGTTGAGTGCAGAAAGTCATGTAAAGAATAATTATTTAATGCATATTTCATTCCCCTTTGCAAATATATACTGCTTAATAGATAAGGTGTTTACCTTATAGAGAAAATGTGCAGGGTTTGATTCTCACATGGGGTAATTGGCAAGCTTAAAATGGACCACAAAGGCAGTTAGCCTAGTACTAACCTATGAATCTGTGAATCCAATATGTAAAGCAATGGTTTAATTTACTCTCTCCTTTTCATATTATGGCTATTTGAAAGAAATAGTCTAATTTTAAAATGTTTTGCAAACAAAACTAATAAGCTTCTGTAAGGGAAGCTCAAATTTAATCTACTTTTTTATGGGTACATGCATTTCTTCCTATGAGAGTATAGTCATCAGGAAAGCAGAGTTCCTATATATATATTCTTGTCTTTACATGAGGCTTTTTTATATTCCTAAAATGTGTATACTTCTCAGTGTTTTCAAAGTCTAATTTCTGAAGTCATGGTACAGACGCACAACTAAAACTAAGTAAGCAAGGTGGCTTGTACAAACTGACATGCTTTGTTAAGCATGCCTAGTGAAATGGTCACTATGTGACATACAGAGGTGTGGTTATTAATCAGTGTTTTCAGAAATGTATGAAAATTATAATAGTTTTTAAGTTTCCATTAATAATATGATATTGACATGTTGGGGGTGGTTTATACAAGCAATGGGAGTAAGTATACATTACATTAAAACATTCTGGATATTATTCAGGCAATTTGAGATATAATTGCTTATTTGGTAAAACAGTTATGACTATGAGCTAGATGTTCATAACTGCATTAATTTATAAAAGTCATGTGACCTACAGGTGAACAAATAGTGTCACTTCATACAAAGCGTTAAGCGCTGTTTCCACTGAAACATCATCTATCATCTGTAGTTTTGTAGAATAATAGTTTTGAAATGGTGTGCAAATACTATATGCATAATTTGTATAAATATTGCAGTATCACAACAAATAAGTATGCTACCCCTCTTGCCGTATATCATTAGAAAGCTCTCAAACAAGTGAACAATTGCCCCTCTGATATTGACCTTTCATGCTATACCCAATATGTGATCATATCTATGGAAGAGCTTTTATAACTTATGTTTTATTTTGCAACTCGCATTATTTATTGGATATTGTAAATCTTATGAAATGCATTTTCAATAGAGGAGTTTGAGAAACGTTTTCAGGAAGCAAGTGGTTTCCTGACGTAAATAACCTCAGGAGGCAAGTGAACTCATTGACCTCTTGCTGCTCGGAATTGAATGAATTATACTGAAAACTATTTGTTTTTCCAAATTCTGAAGATCTTTCAAGGTATAGTCATTCCATTAATATGGATGTTTCCAGATTTTATTTCATCGGTTAACTCAATAGCTCTAAAGGCTGGTCATAATTTGCAGGATTCAGTATATGACATGCAGCTTTTCTCCACCAGGAGGACATGGTGATCCATCAATTTGGGAAGTTGGCTTAATGGTTAAAGTAAACCACAAAAGGCAAAATGGCAGTAGGTGTAGGCAAAAATCAGGAACACATGATAAATAAACAAGAGTTTATTATAAGCGCTTTCGTTTAGTTCAATGACCAAACTTCATCAGACATAAAATAACATACCCTTTCCTATTTTATATCCACATTCACAGGAAATTGAAAGTACAATCATTCAATCAGAAGCAAAGGTGAATTTAAAATCACTCTATCCTACTAAACTCATCATACAAAAATATTAATAAATAATAATATGATAATACAATAAAACTATACAATAAAAAGTAATAACAAAAACTGTTATCTATCAAAGGTTTTTAATTTAAAAAAGCCGGTAATAGAAATTATATCATTCAGGCCTGGTGGGGAGGTAGCATTCAAAAAAATCTTCCACCATGTTTCATTCTGTTCCAAATAACATTTCCAAGGCCAACCCTGGGGACCCCTATTCATTTGATATAAGACTGCAAATTTAAAAGAATTTTCAGGAAATGAGCTAAGATGTCTAAATAATGCATTAGTTACTTTTCTCTAGGAAATGTCATAATTATGTTTATAAATTCTTTGGGCTAATTTACATTGGGTCTTGCCCACACAAAAAGCGGGGATTATTGTTGCTGTTCTTCACTCCTCAAGCAGAAAACCAGTGCTCAGGTTATAGTTAAAGAGACATTTAAGTGGTTCCATTAGGCCTTGTTTTATATTGTTCGGTATGCAGTGTGGGATGTTATCTGGTCCCAGAGAAGTTGTATTTTTGACCTTGGACAGTGCTTGAATGACCTGTTCTTTGGAGATAAATGGTAGAGAACAGGTGTCAGGAATGCTATGGGATATGGCTGGTGAAGATAGGGAGGTGAAATTCTCACCAAATCTGTCAGCCAACAGTTTGGCAATTTCTTCAGGTTCTGTGTGAGTGGTGCTGTCCACTATACGTTCAGCACACAGCTGGGTATTCCCTTTGAGGTTTCGAATGTAGATAAAGAATGCTGTATGATTGTCTTTAGCTAAAGATGCCAGGCTAGTTTTGTAACTTGATTTAGAGGACTTTACAAGATTTCTGATTTGTTTGTTTAGGCTGTGTAGGGTAATCTTCCTTTGCTGAGTACATTCCTTCTTGTTTCTAGATGTAATTCTCTTTCTTTTGTTATATAACTTATTTATACTTCCAATCCACCAGGGTGGCTTGTTTTTTGGAAGAGGACCAAGTTTTAATCCTGTCAGGTACTGCCGAGTCAATACATTTGCTTAAGTGGATATATACACCATTTGTGAACTTCCCCACATAGGAGTCATTGTTGTGTGTGTTAGCAGGGATTTGAAACCATTTATACCATTGTTTAGGAGGTGACAGTTTGCTTTGGAGAAATGTTTTTATTTTTTATTTTTTTTGCTCCTGTGGGGGTGTCAGGTCTGATCTTTACTTCAAAAGAGACAGATTTATGGTCTGAATTAACTAGGGAGGGCAGCACACTGGGGGTCGTGCAGTAGCCCCCATGTTGGTAAGTACTAGGTCTAGGACATTTGAGCCCCTTGTTGGGGTGTAGACTAACTGTTACAGTGCATTTCAGTTAACAAAGTCCAAGATTGTCATACTTGTGTTCATGTAAGGCACCTAATCAATGGGTGGGTAGTGGCAGTCTCCCATGAACAAGGTGTTTGGCTGTATACTGAGTGATTCAAGCAAGTCCAGGTAGGCAATGTGTTTATCCTGGTTCATAATGGGGGACCTGTAGTTAGCTATGATGTGGTAGAGTGTTTTGTCTATAGGTTTTTGGACCTAGAGTAGCTCACAAGAGTCATACTGTTTCACCAGTTGCGAAGTATATTTGGATTTAATGAAAATGGATACACCACCACCTTTGGTTCTTTCATGTTTGTTTTGGGGTCAGAACATGTGGAACACATTATAGCCTGGAATGTTAGGTAGTCTCTAGGGCCTTGAACCAAGTCTCAGTGATAAAATAGAGTGCAGCTTACTGTTTAAGCTCCTAGCATTAAGCAGCATGACCTTGAGTTTGCCTCTAGAGTATTTTTCTATGTTGGAAGTTTTGTTAATTTGCCATAGAGTTAGTGTCTTTGCCAATATCTTAAAGCCTTAAGGAAACAGATGAAGGCCATCTCTGGTGAAGCATTGAGGTCTGTCAACCATGTCTTCCCAGGCTGATAGATGACACCAGAAGCTAAGTCAATTGTTAAAACCAATCATATTTGTCTGTACTGTACATCATCCTATGTGAAGCTAGAATGCTGCTTAGGGTTAGGGACATACCTGCCTGGCATACGTAATCTGAGAGCTCTATCATGTCTGTCTTCATATAGTCCAGACAGGTACAGCTCAAATCATTCACTCCAACATGTACTATGACTGAGTCCTAATTGTAACTGCTGCTGAATGACCTGAGTGCATGCATGACTTGGCGGAGCCTGGCACCTGACTGACAACTGATCATGACCTTCTCCTTGTCCAGCGTGGTGAGAGGGATGTCTGTGTGTCTCACTATTGAGTTGTGGTAAAAACAAATGTTTAAAAACAATCTCCACCTGATCAGAAAATATAAAAGGGAAAACAGACCTATGTTCTTTTTACAACCAATTCACATTTTACCACAAGCAACTCATTAATCATTACCTTTTCTAGGTTATCATCAGTGATAATCAGACTGACAATTTAGATCTCAAATTAAACTGAGTTAAAACTATAACAATAGCTGCAGGGCTTACAATGCAAACTGTAAAAAAATAAATAAATAAAAAACAGCAGACTAAAACACTTCAGCTTAATCAACAAAATAAAAAGGGGAAGAGATCACTAAAAATGTATTAATCCTTTAGTGCCGCGACAAGCTTTCAGAAGCATTCAGTTAAAAAAATGCCATTCACATTCATTTAAGTTATAAAAGGAAACAAACATATTGCACTATTCATTAATCAATAATTATTCAACAAATCCTCCTGAAACATCACCAATTACACTCTACAAAAAAAAAATCCTTTTGCTGCTTGTGCTTAGGAGTTCAACTGCATTTATTTTTGCCGTATTTATTACTGCTTGTTGGTAGCCTCACTAAATTGATGACAGTGTTCTAATGAATCACTGCTTTATTTGTGCTGTCTGTTATTGCTGTGATTTGTGAGCTACTGTTTCAAAGCAATCTACTGATTAACTATATTTCATTGCTATCTACTGTAATTCATTACTGGTTAACTGCATTTTACTGCATTTCATTGCTGTTTAACTGTATTTTTTATACTGCAAGTTTTATTCTTTTGACTATAAGTGATTAATCTGTGCTTCATTGTGAGTTTTTTCTTACTAAGTTCTTAACCTTAAAATTGAGTAGCATAATCTAGATACAGGTCTGCAGCCTCCAGAGCTTCAGCTTCATGTTTCTTAACCCTTTTTGAGGTATTCCAGCTACAAGTTTTCCCTTAGTAGCACTTGTGTTATCATCTAGTAGTACTACTCGTAGACCTTTCTCCCTTTACCCTCTTAGCTCTTTCAGTTTCTGACAAATATGGATCGACATTTCCCACATTTTCTTCTGCTAGTCTGGTCGATATGGGCATCCTGAGACAGTACAGCAACTGCCTCATGTACATGGACAACCTTCTACTACTAGCACCTAGGAACACAATTTGTGAGAGATGCAAATACATTAAGCACCTAGTGTCATTGCTCCCTACCCTACAAAACAGTATATCTGGCACTGAGAAGGTTGACAATATGAACACCACACCTCAAACACCATCCACACCTATACAACATGCTCCCACATATGCGGAGGCCCTCAACAAAAGCATACCCAAACAAAAGAAACCTCCGAAGCATAAACACACACAAACTCCACTGCCCACCAGACCACACACTACATATAGTCCACACACCTGTGTCTCACAGCCACTAAGGCCTAAACATAAACCCAACATATTAATCATAGGAGACTCCATTGTAAGACACACAGATGTGCCCCTCACCAGGCTGGATAAGGAGAAAGTCACGGTTAGTTGTTTGTTGGGTGCCAGAATTCACCATATCACCAATGCACTCAAGTTTCTCAACAGGTACTGTTATGACTCTGTCATAGTCCATGTTGCAATGAATGACTTGAGATGTACCCCCCTGGACTATATGGAGAGAGACATGATTGAGCTTACTGAGTATGTGTCCCAGGCAGGTATGTACCTAGCCTTAAGCAGCATTCTACCGTCGCCCAGAATGATGCCTCCATACAAACAGAAAATGATTGACTTTAACAAATGGTTTAGTTTCTGGAGTCATTCAAAGAGGATCCAGTACCTGACAGCCTGGGATGACATGAATGACAAGCTATGATGCTTTGCCAGAGATGGCCTGCATCTGTCTCCCTTTTACAAATATTGTGCTGTATATGAAGATTAAGTTTCATGTGTTCATCAACAGTGACTCCAAGAAACGTTCTGTGGCTAACAACCTCTAATAAAGATTTATTGAGAGAAAATTTAGTGAAGTCAGTCTTCTTTAGGATTTTTTTTTTTTAGGGGAGAAAAGTATGATTTTGTTTTTTAGGGTTCAGGGTTAGATGGTTATTGTGCATCCAGGATTCAGTGACAGAGAAGGCAATATGACTTAGTGTAATACATCAGAGATATAGTTGGTTGAGCAAACAATGGTGGAGTTGTCTGCATACTGAATTACTGACCCTTGAGATAGGGATGATTGGAAATTGTTTATGAATATGCCAAAGAGGATAGGTCCGAGTATGGAACCTTGGGGGACACCAGTGCTGGTGTTGAGAAAGGAGGAGATGGAGCTTTGCCATTTTACAGCCTATTGTCTTTCATTTAAATAACTAGGGAATCTTCAATATATCCACACCCACTAGTCAGTTATTGCTATTATACAATGACATCATTTAAGAATGGAATTATTTACTTTTCTTAAATAATGTCTTTGTATAACAGTGCCATGATATTCTTCTGCACTGTTTCCACATTCTTCCGCTTTGTTAATGTACTGCACATGCAAATGGGACTTACATTCCCACTCTTACACAGTACATCAGTGCTTTGGAAAGCAAGCAACAGAGAAAGGACGATTTATTTTTCTTAAAAAAAAATATGAAATCTGGACAGTTTACAGGTATGAGACAGACAGGGCAAAAGTCAGTTAATGTTTCTTTAGTTTTGCAGAAAGTACCTGATTTTCTTACATTTTCTCCACCCTCCGTACATACTGCTTGACCCGTTAGCTCAAGAAAACTTCAAAGCATAAAATAAGGTGGGGGGGAAGGCCCTATTGTAAATGTTGCTCTTATAAACGTAGAAAGGTGCTAGAATTACAAGATTTATCGGGCATTGAGTTTAGTTTGGTAGCATATATTAAGAGAAGAAAGTCCAGTCATGGCTTCAGTGGTTGGACTTTTTCTATTGGTATATGCTTGATTTTAAAATGGGCATGCTGGATGGGTTGACCAATCACTGTGCATGTTTTTGCATACTAACAAGCTATCATTGTATAATCTAAAATATATAACAATGCAATAAAAAGAAAAAAAAAAAGAAAAATAAAAACAATCCTGCAGAAACTACTTGCTATTAGACACCCCAATCATTAAAAATGTACAAACTATCTAAAACCTTTTTTCCAGCAGAAATTAAGTTAATTAATGTAGCAGTTTGATATCAATGGGAAGTACTATTCTTATCAAAGGAATAAAAGAAAACATGGATAAGTGGTGTGTGTGCTATTCAGAATATCTTGTACTGTAAACACAAGGAACTAGGTTCATGATTCAAAGTTTTTCCACTCATCATAAAACTCATTTTCTAAGCCTACCAGTCTACATACATCTATATGGCTCCAATTCTAACTATCGAAATTTCAAAACATCGAAGTTCAGATCATCGAGACCAGGACATCAAATTTTTGAAACATCGAAGGTTACCACCCAAAAATAAATAAATAAATAAATATATAAATTGTAACAATTATTTGCAGGGGGGCTTCACACCCCTGCACCCCCCACACCCCCCCACTTTAATATTCCAACTCCGAGACCACACTACAGTGGAGTAAAGGGAAATCTTCCATTTAGCGCTATATGCAGAAGCAATAAACGAGAGATTTTCCGTACCCTATCTGTAGTGCCATCACACAGATGGCACATAGACACAGACAGTATGCAGGGCACCTTGGTGCCCTGCAAAAACACAAACATTCTCCCACCTACACTTACCTTTTTCTTCCCCTTCAAACCTTTAAAACTCGATGTTCTGTTCTCGATGATCTGAACTTCGATGCTTTAAGCATTCGATGGTTTGAAGGGGAACCATCTACACACACACACACACACACACACACACACACACACACACACACATGGGTCTTCTTCATAAGAACGAATCCCACTTACCTGAATCATTAAATGTGAGATGACTTTGCCACAAAAACTCAAACCCAAGCAAATTAAACATCCCATGTGTGGGGCTTCACCCCACACACACACCATGTGAGGGGCTGCACCCCCACACCCCTCTAACTAAATATACCAACTCCAAGATTGCACCACAGTGGGGAAAGAGGCAAAATTTACCATGGTGGCCAAGTGGTTCCTTTCCAAAATTAACTTTCCAGTCAACCGAGTGTTCATTAAATTGTGGTTTTGGTGAAGTCGTCATGGTCTTTAGATTTTCAAGTATGTGTTTTTTCGTTCTTTTCAAGTAGACCCATATAAATACATATATGCATGGCTGCAATTCATTTTGCTGAGAACTGCTTGAGTTGAGTGCAGACTTTGCTGTGTGAGTTCTCAGTCGCTGATTTGATCATTTTTTGCTATAATCACTTTAGCTGCAGTTATGTGACTATGGAGTAGCTTATTTAAGTAGGGGGTGCAGGAATGAAGATCCCACACTAGGGATGTGAAAACCTTCAACATAAATAGCATATTTCTGAGTGTGACTGTGGTGTGTGTTTTAGTGGACATGTCAATGTTTATGCAATCATAATAGAAAACTGGTGTGACTAATTTGTGCTAATCTCACTCTGATAGTATCTATTTTGGAAGCTGGTGAGTGTGTCTGATCACGAAAGGTGAATATTAAAATTTCTTTTGCAGTCAGATGGTATTCACTAGTTTGACCATATGACAGAAGGTGTACTCGATGCATCTTTATACTGCATAGAGTTATGAGGATATAAGTAGTTTATGGTTTACAGATTCATTCATTTATTGGTATTAATTTGGTTATTGGTCCTTGAGTATCTTAAAAAGCCTAGCCTTACATTCCCGTGGTAGTTTTTTTTGCTTTTACATTTTGTGTATGCATAACCCAAATGTGAGCAGAACAACAACATGTTTAAATAAATACTTGTTGCCTATTTCCATGAAGGACATGACAGGAGATGAGTATATGGTTTCCCATCCACTCAGCCAAATAATAGTTGAATACAGTAAGAGAACTACTTGCTTTATGTGGTGTGGAAAATGGTTCCATAGAAGAGGTATTCTCTGTGCTACATATTTTTCCCCACAGCATGTCCTGTTTATGTTACAAATGAGACTGAGATCCCTTGATCAGGTATTTGCACAATCATTCAACTTCTGATTGTGTAATAGGTCTGAGAGCATACAGCATGATAATGCTCTAGACACAAGGCAGAAGTTGCCTGTTACTAGCCTGTATGATACTAAGAAGGGAGCCAAAGCTTTGAGATGGTCTACATAGTTTTCATGATTTAGGCCCTTGACTTTTGTAGTAAGAAAACTTCATATTCATTCCATCTGTGGCAACTGTTTGGACAGGTAGGTACCAAAAAGGGCATTATATTAAATGAACGTCCTAATGAAGGCTGAGTGCAATGGTATAACTGCATCCCTGGAGTTGTGTAATAAAAGAGGATTTCCTTACAATAATGGATATATTGTGATGAAAGGATAGTTTGTTGTTGAAATAGGTTCTCAAATCCCTGATTATGGAATCAGTTTTCAGAGGGATCAATGTTATAGTTACAATGAGAGTCATGCTTTCCAAAAGATACTATTGTATATTTCCTAGAATTTAGTTTTTGTCTATATTTTTGACACCAGCAATTTGTTTGGGAAAGGTCCTCTGTTCTCATGGTAGATTATGATAACACCAAGTTAACAGTCGCCTGAAAACTTGGTCAACTATAAACTCTTAAAATTAGCTTGGATCTCTGAGAAATAAATGCCAAAGAGGAATGTCCCAATGACTGAACCCTGGTTTACACCACTAGTAATAGGCTATTTGGAGGAGGTAGATCTGACCACCCAAATTTCCTGGGTTCTATTTGTGTGCCGGTTTGCTATTCAGTAAGTTACTTAGAGATTTATATTTAGCTGGGAGAGTTTATCTATGATGCCTAAATGTCTGATGGTGTCAAATGCCTTTGTGAGGTATAGATATGTAATGTGCACTGGTTTGTTCTCGTTCATTGCTTCAGTATCCTTCTCATAGAAGATGACCACATTATTAGGCAAGTTCTACATTTAATAAATCTGAACTGTCTTGGGATGAGAGATTGAGGGTTGCCTATCTCCTTATTTATTAATTCCTCAATTATCCTTTTCATAGTCTTACAGATTAATTAGACAGGCTTATTTACATTATTTATTTATTATTTATTTGTTTACTGTTAAAGTCTGACTGGGACAGAGCCCATTTTCAGTGAAGGCCTGGGGAGAAACACTTCAGATATGGTCTATAATTAGTGGGTCTGTAATTATGAAGGTCCAATGACGTTTCACCTTTGTGCAAAGGAATGACTGTTACTGTCATTTGACATGAAGCATGTTTGGAGGCAGATGCTGAATAGCCTATGTTGGGGGTTTCACAAGTCCTGACCCAGGCTGACCAGTAGGCAGTCCAGTATGTTATCCTGCCTCATAGAAGCAGTGCTCCTGGCCTTGGATAGTGCCTTGACTACTTATTCTTGGGAGATTTGGGATGGGAGTATAGATGTAGGTTTGTGATCTGGAAATATTGGAGCAGAGGGGACGTTACAGCAAAATTTGTCCACTAATAAATTGGCTATGTCTTCTGGGTCTGAGAAGGTGGTATCATTCACTATTAGTTGTGCACAATGCTGTATAATATTTTAGAGGTTTCTAACATAGTTAAAAAAGGATTTGTGGGAAGGAATACAATTATATATCTGTATAAACATAATGTCGTTGTTCCATCTGGTGAATGCCCAGATTTATAAAGACAGGCTGGAGTCCACTGAAAGGTCTGCATTTGCCTGAAGATGACCTGGTAAGGAAAAACATGGAGGTTGCTTAACCAGGGATAGTCTAGTAAGCAAACCTTTAATTATTTTGCCAGAAGTCTTGTGATTGACAAATACTGAATTTTAAAGACTATAAATTGCATATTTGTAAGCATTCCCTGGACTTTTGTTGTACTGACCCTTCTATGCTGAGATGAGATTTTTGTGTAAAAAGACTGTTTTAAGGGTCTCACCGGAGGGTGCAGTTTTTAAAGACAGTCAGCACTGAAAGAGATTGTACTCCTAGGCTAAGTATTGTCATGAACTTGGCACAAGAACTGAACTATTTTTGTGCAAATAATTATCTTGTTTACCATGTATATTTTGGTTACATTTTGGATATGACAGGCCTTTGTTGCATAACAAAAATTTTTGAAAAAATAATTTACCAACAGCTCTTTAAAAACATAAAGAACTATGGTCTACTCTTTGATCAGCAACGTGGCTTTAGAAATTCCTTTAGTTTACGGAATGCCCTACTCTCAGCAGCCACTAGCTATTATAGTAATAGTAATAATAGCCTTATAACAGCTAGTTTGTTTACTGACATGACTCATACTTTTGAGACAGATGACTATAGCCTTTTACCCGATAAACTGCAGAAGTTAAATTTTGGTGATAACTACCATTCTTTGTTTCAGAAATTGCATGCAAGAAAGGACCTTTCAAACATACTATTCTTAATAGCTCAGTGTCTGAAAAGTGAATACTCAGCACTACAATTCAACAAAGCTCTGTCTTAGGTCCACATTTTTTTTCATTATTTATTAATGACATCACACTGGATGGACCCACCCAAAAATGAATTATATATGCAGACAATATACGTCTATTGTAACATAAAAATAAAAACCTTGTGTACAGGAACGTGAGGGCTTGTAAAACTCAACACTGCTTGTTCGCAAAGTCACAAAAATACTGCATTCCTCTGCAGACACCAGCAAGTAGTACTAAGCAGCAATGGCAAATAAAAAGCAAAACCAGAAAGCAGTCCACAACTTCCAAAACGATAAAAAACCTTCTTTATTGCATGCAGTAGTAAGCGCTTTCACCAGAATGGCTTCCTCAGACTGTAGCAGCATACACATCACACAGTCATTAAATAGCTTCAACAATTAACAACAGGGTGTTGTTCAAACCAATTAATTAAACAATAAAATATTCATGAAGCTTCTACTATAAAACATCCATTATGAAACATAGATAAAACAACAGTTAAAAACAAGCAAAAGTGACTGTTCAAAAATAATAAACTATATTATATATATTATTTTGTATTTAATTTTATTTATTCACAGCTTTACCTAACTTCCTTCTTTTCAAAAAAGGTTGTAGACTAACTTTATCATTCAACCCAGGGGTTGAATCAGCTCTGCATCTTATAATCCATCTGAGTTCCATCTCAAGTGTATAAGCTTCCACATCCCCACCCCTCATAGTATCATGAATAATCTGTAAGACAAAAAGGTAAAGGAATGTGTAGTCCCTGCCTGTATCTGATGTTTCGCTAGTGCATTAGTAATATCACCTATTCTCATTTTATAAAGATGTTCCCTAATTCTCAACCTCAACTGCCTATTAGTTTTGCCAATATAAAACGCTTGGCAGGCAGTGCAACTAGCGAGATAAATCACATTTACTGACCTACAATTAGTCCCTGTGGAAAGAAAAGATTTGTCCAGTGACAGGCTGTACAAATATATTACTATTGTTAATAAAACTACACTGATTACAACTACCACATGCAACCGTATTAAAATTCGACGTCATGTACCTCACACCTTCCTTATGACACAACATACTTTTCAAGTTCATCTTATTCTTGTATGTGTATCTAGGTCTTATTCCTACTAATTTAGAAACATCTTCATCTACAGTGAGCACATCCCAATATTTTTCTATAATATATTTTATATTGGTTACATCACTAGTATAATAAATAGGTACATTCACTGTAACATTCGCCTTATGTGCCTGTCCTTGTGTAACTAACTCCTCGGCCTTAAAATTACTAGAGAAATAAGGGCAGGCTCTAGTTCCTCTCAGACTATATGTGTCAATCAAAGCCTTGTTTATTTCCGCATCCTTATAAGACCTCTTCAACAACATGGTTCTTAAATTCTCAGCTTCAACCATAAAGCCACTATCAGAGGGATTCAGTCGACGCCTCATGGTCTGCCCTTTACAACATTTTCAAATACATGTAGTGGATGCATGCTTGTTCTATGGAGCAGAGTATTTTTATAACACATTTTCCTATGTACCAATGTATTGACTAGTCCATTGTCTAATCTAATAACATCTACATCCAAAAAAGAAATATAACTCCTTGAATAACTCATGGTAAATTTAAGATAACTAGTAGTGCTATCTATAAAGCTCTTGAACTGTAGTAACTGTTCCTCATTACCATCCCAAATTAAAAAGAGGTCATCCACGAACCTCTTATAAAAAGGGACATATTGCTGAAATTCAGAACTGGGGAGCAATACTGCATTCTCCCATTCAGCCATGACAACGTTGGCGTAGCTATTGGCACATGACGTGCCCATAGCTATGCCATCATTCTGGATAAATAACTCTTTTGCAAAAACAAACACGTTGTTATCCAAAATAATTTCCAGGAACAGAGCTATTAACTCAATCAAACTATTATCCATGGTCGTGTATTTCTTCAAATAATCCTGTACACTTTCAACTCCACTACCATTAGGGATCATAGTAAATAAACTGACTACATCCAATGTAACCAAGAAATATTCTTTCCTTTCATCAAATTTAGTCATGCATTCATACAAACTAACTAAAAACTGTTTGCTATGTTTTAAGATATTAACATTAGCTTCAACTACTGGTCTAAGATGTCGTTCAACGAACAATGAGAAAGGTTGTGTTAACCACCCCTGTCCTGACACTATCGGTCTCATCGGGGGATTATGTAGGTTTTTATGAACCTTCGGGAGGCCTTTCAAAACAGGTATAAGTGGATTATTAACCCTCAGAAACCTGAAAAGGTCCTTATCTATAACACCACTTTTATACAGGTCATCTATCGTGTCGTATACCCGGAATACTTTATTCCTCACTTCATCCATGTTCAATTTGGAATAAAATCTAGTATCACTCAGGAAATCATACACACTCTTATAATAATCTTCTGTACTCATCACTATGATGGGACCTCCCTTGTCAGCAGGAGTTATTACTATAGAATCATCTCTCTTCAAATCACACAAAGCTTGTCTCTGTTTGTATGTCAAATTATTCTTCTTCATCTTATTCTTAACATTGTGACTACTATAGTATATATGTAAATCTTGTTCAACTAATTTAGTATATGTCTCTAAAACAGGGTTCAAAATAGGTACATACGTACTCACTGGTTTAAACCCAGTCCTAGTACTACCTATATTAGGACTGCTCTCACACGTACCATAATCAAGTTTCAATTGGACATTCCTGGTAAACATTTTGACATCAATCACTGTGTCTGTAATATCACTAAACTTACTGGGTATGAAAGTTAGACCCTTATTGAGTACATATTCCTCCTCTCTACTTAACATCCTGCTAGATAAGTTAATCACAATCGATTCTCCTTCGTAGCCCACATTCTCTTTATAGTTGGGCCAACATGTTCTGTTTCCACTACTTTTCTTTTCTGGCGACCTCTGCTCATAGAGCGTGTTCTCCCCCTGAAACGAGGAGACTGTATTGGGAAAGGGATATCTCTTAGATTAATGTTATCATTCCCTTCTTTGTTAATACTATTGTTAGTAGTTTTCTTCCTAACAACTAAATCATCAGCCCTCACTGATCGAGTACTCTGATTAGTAGTCTCAACATTAGAGGAAACCAGAGTATCAGAGTGCGTATTCCTATTCACAGTAACTACAGATGGATACAAATTCACATTATTAATCGATTCAACAGCAGGGACAGGAGCTTCCCCCACCCCCAAATCATTCACACATTTATTTACATCAGTCAATCTATCACTGTTACTGTTTGAATCAACACTATGTGAATCAGTCTTATTAGTTGCATTAACATTAGTCGAAAAGTTCTTTCCTTCAGTTCTCACCGACATTGTCCTCGGCCAAGTAAAGACTTGGCCGTTTTTAAAATCATATACATCTCTCTCAATCTTCTGCTTTTTCTGATCAAGTAAACGTTTCTCATAAAGTAACACATTCTCCATGAGTCTATCCATGCCAGCACTGGCCTTCGAGGAAGAATACTTCGAAGTGATAGACCCATGCAAATGAACCACTCTCTCACGTAACGCTTCTTCCTCTGGTGTATGATACTCTATCAGTAGCTTCATATAATTAAAGCTTAAGTCCATGTTCAATTTTTGCCATTGTAACAACAAATCAGGAAAATGGTTACCTGAAGCTGGCATTTTAAGTACTCTCAGCCCCCTAGGAATTATTTGTTTTTTGAGGCAAGCCTCAAAATGGTGTCTCTGCAGTTGTAGTCTCTTTAATTTAACAAATTCTGCTTCCAAAGTATCCAATTCTTCGGCTAGGACCACCAGGTCATCTACGTTATCCGTTTCGGATCCACGTGTATCTTCCGGCTCAAACATTAGCAGGATATTTTCCTTACCAGCCACACAGTCATTGAATCATCCTAGCTTCCGTCGAACAGTGTCATTGACGTCAGGTACGTACGCTAATTCAATTTCATCTCCTCCAGTACAAGCCATGCTCACCGTGCAAAACCACAAACATGAAATAAACCAAGTCAAGAATAAAAGGCAAGCACAGAGAGACCACGTTCCTGTTAAAACATGTAGCATAAAAATAAAAACCTTGTGTACAGGAACGTGAGGGCTTGTAAAACTCAACACTGCTTGTTCGCAAAGTCACAAAAATACTGCATTCCTCTGCAGACACCAGCAAGTAGTACTAAGCAGCAATGGCAAATAAAAAGCAAAACCAGAAAGCAGTCCACAACTTCCAAAACGATAAAAAACCTTCTTTATTGCATGCAGTAGTAAGCGCTTTCACCAGAATGGCTTCCTCAGACTGTAGCAGCATACACATCACACAGTCATTAAATAGCTTCAACAATTAACAACAGGGTGTTGTTCAAACCAATTAATTAAACAATAAAATATTCATGAAGCTTCTACTATAAAACATCCATTATGAAACATAGATAAAACAACAGTTAAAAACAAGCAAAAGTGGATAACAACGTGTTTGTTTTTGCAAAAGAGTTATTTATCCAGAATGATGGCGTAGCTATGGGCACGTCATGTGCCAATAGCTACGCCAACGTTGTCATGGCTGAATGGGAGAATGCAGTATTGCTCCCCAGTTCTGAATTTCAGCAATATGTCCCTTTTTATAAGAGGTTCGTGGATGACCTCTTTTTAATTTGGGATGGTAATGAGGAACAGTTACTACAGTTCAAGAGCTTTATAGATAGCACTACTAGTTATCTTAAATTTACCATGAGTTATTTAAGGAGTTATATTTCTTTTTTGGATGTAGATGTTATTAGATTAGACAATGGACTAGTCAATACATCGGTACATAGGAAAATGTGTTATAAAAATACTCTGCTCCATAGAACAAGCATGCATCCACTACATGTATTTGAAAATGTTGTAAAGGGGCAGACCATGAGGGCGTCCCGACTGAATCCCTCTGATAGTGGCTTTATGGTTGAAGCTGAGAATTTAAGAACCATGTTGTTGAAGAGATCTTATAAGGATGCGGAAATAAACAAGGCTTTGATTGACACATATAGTCTGAGAGGAACTAGAGCCTGCCCTTATTTCTCTAGTAATTTTAAGGCCGAGGAGTTAGTTACACAAGGACAGGCACATAAGGCGAATGTTACAGTGAATGTACCTATTTATTATACTAGTGATGTAACCAATATAAAATATATTATAGAAAAATATTGAGATGTGCTCACTGTAGATGAAGATGTTTCTAAATTAGTAGGAATAAGACCTAGATACACATACAAGAATAAGATGAACTTGAAAAGTATGTTGTGTCATAAGGAAGGTGTGAGGTACATGACGTCGAATTTTAATACGGTTGCATGTGGTAGTTGTAATCAGTGTAGTTTTATTAACAATAGTAATATATTTGTACAGCCTGTCACTGGACAAATCTTTTCTTTTTCCACAGGGACTAATTGTAGGTCAGTAAATGTGATTTATCTCGCTAGTTGCACTGCCTGCCAAGCGTTTTATATTGGCAAAACCAATAGGCAGTTGAGGTTGAGAATTAGGGAACATCTTTATAAAATGAGAATAGGTGATATTACTAATGCACTAGCGAAACATCAGATACAGGCAGGGACTACACATTCCTTTACCTTTTTTGTCTTACAGATTATTCATGATACTATGAGGGGTGGGGATGTGGAAGCTTATACACTTGAGATGGAACTCAGATGGATTATAAGATGCAGAGCTGATTCAACCCCTGGGTTGAATGATAAAGTTAGTCTACAACCTTTTTTGAAAAGAAGGAAGTTAGGTAAAGCTGTGAATAAATAAAATTAAATACAAAATAATATATATAATATAGTTTATTATTTTTTGAACAGTCACTTTTGCTTGTTTTTAACTGTTGTTTTATCTATGTTTCATAATGGATGTTTTATAGTAGAAGCTTCATGAATATTTTATTGTTTAATTAATTGGTTTGAACAACACCCTGTTGTTAATTGTTGAAGCTATTTAATGACTGTGTGATGTGTATGCTGCTACAGTCTGAGGAAGCCATTCTGGTGAAAGCGCTTACTACTGCATGCAATAAAGAAGGTTTTTTATCGTTTTGGAAGTTGTGGACTGCTTTCTGGTTTTGCTTTTTATTTGCCATTGCTGCTTAGTACTACTTGCTGGTGTCTGCAGAGGAATGCAGTATTTTTGTGACTTTGCGAACAAGCAGTGTTGAGTTTTACAAGCCCTCACGTTCCTGTACACAAGGTTTTTATTTTTATGCTACATGTTTTAACAGGAACGTGGTCTCTCTGTGCTTGCCTTTTATTCTTGACTTGGTTTAATACGTCTATTGTAAGGTTGCAAAACTCCCTAGTCACTAAAACATTACTAACAAGATAAATTCAAAGAACTGTGTAAATGACTGCACACAAATACACTTCTAATTAACAGGACAAAGACAAACGTCATAGTAATCTCTGCCACTAAGAAACTTACGTTACTACCTACATTAACCTTAAAAAAAACACTAAAGGGAACATTATTCCATACACGGCACAGCAAAAATACCTATATGTAGCACCAAACCTGTAGCTAAATGTTCGTATTCACATAGACATCATTACCACCCGCATTAACCCTAAAAGGCACCACAGGGAACAATATTTCACACATGACACAACAAAAATACGGGTCTATATCATAACATCAAAGCTTCAGAACTTCAAATGTTTTAATATCGAACCCAAAGCCTTGAAGACTGACAACAGCAAAGCCGCGGAACATCAAATTCTTTCCCAGGGAAAGAATCCAGTGGGCCATTTCCGCGGCTTTGCTATTTCCTCTACTGTGGTGCGATCTCGGAGTTGGTATATTTAAGTAGGGGGGTGTGGGGGTGCAGCCCTCCACATTGGGGGGTGTGAGGGGCAAAGCCCCCCACATTAGAAATAGTTTGTAGTGTTTGTGTGTTTTGTGTTTTGTGCTGGAACAGTGATTTGTTTTTCCCAGGGAAAAAAAATCGCTGTTCTGCCTTCGGGGTTTTTAGCTTTCATGGAATTGGGTTCAATATTATAACATTTGAAGTTTTGTAACTTCGATGTTATGATATAGACCCCAAAAATACCTATGTATAACCCCAGACCTTTTACTAAACTTTCATATTCACACAGACATCATCACCAACATTGTCCTGGCACACATAAAAGTATGTTATCATATTGCATACCATCTATCCCAGCAGTGAGTATGCCCAAAATTAAATCTATCCTTATTCTAAAGATTAAATATGCCTTAACTGTGATTACCTTTCATTCCTCATGTAACAGCCATAAAATTCAAGAAGCTTACAATAAAATAGATATATTTGTTCTCCTAGCTGATACTAATTGCCATCATTGCAATTTATTGCTTTCCCCTTTCTAGTAATACCTATGAACCTATAAACTTTTTGAATAACAATGTAAGAGCTCTTGAATTGCTGATGTCATGCATAGTATTACATGTGAGAAATAACTTTGCAGGATGTAGCCAGTGTGGGAGTAAAAGCCACACCAAAGTTTGAGAACTGCCCAGGTAATCTACTGCCAGTCTGATCTAATTTTCTTGGGTGGTGAAAGCCACGGTACCTTTTTGGCTAGGCTTATATAGGCTTTAGGGCCAATAGCCTAGTACCTACCTATGAACCTATAAACCAAAATAGGTCATATATAATGTGCTGGATGTCTTAACAAGGTCAAGGTAATAGCATGCATTGTCAGTCCTTCAACTGCTACTGTAATTTCTTCAAAGAATGCCACATGATTTACTAGGTAGGATCGCATCTTAACGAACTTAAATGATTCCACATCAATAGCTCCCCTGTATCTTTTTGTATAACTTCCATCATGACTTCTCTATGATTGTACAGAAAGTGCTGCCCAGAATAATATGTACCTAGACTTGAATGACTAAGGTGTTATGTCATCTTCATTATTTGTTCAGAATGACAAATTTCAGTACAGGTGTAGATCTAGGTCTGCAGCCACTCACTGGTCTAATTATAATACAGACTGAAGAGCTCACATATTAAACTGAGTGAAATATGAGGTTAATAATGCAGAATGGTTGTTGTGTATTTTAAATTGTACTGTAACAATATCATCCTAGCCAAAAGTTGCCTTTGATCTAGTTGTCAGGGATTCTTAGGGAGATTTTAATTTCATAGAAAAGGGGTTAGGATTTGCTTAGAAAGAGGAAAAAAATAATGCAAAGAGTTTAGGTGTTCACAGAAACTTTTCAAAAACGTTTTCACTAAGAAGCAGAAAAGTCAAATACTTTAGAAGATAAAAAGGTTGATTTAGATAGCAAATGATGATCACATACAGTATCCTTTATATAAGGATGCTTTACTGATCAGTGTAAGTAAAGGTACTGTATAGGCAGACAGACTGATGTAAAAAAGATGAGAAAGAACAGTGCAAATCAAAAAAGGGTCATTTTTGTTTAGCAAATACCCCTACACCCAAACAATGATCTTTACCCCTAAAATTACTTTGTTTATACATCAAAAATTAAAGTAATTATGAAACAGAGTAATGCAAAAGCTTATAACAACAAATGACATCCAGATAAATTTCCATACAATGAATGCAACACTTTTTGATTCAAAGTACTTCATTACAAAGGAAGCACTGCAATAAAACTTCTATTAGGCATATATAATAATAATAATAGTAAAACAACAAATGCAATACATATATCTTGGCTTAAGCAGGGCTTGAGTGACAACATTTCATTATGCGCACTCTAAAGCACTGCCTCCTTGGTGTTTATTTGGCTTTCTTACTCCTTGCTGAGTGCATATTGGATGAGGTCCTTGTGCTCAAGTTCATCTATACTGATGTTCAGCTCTGATCGCTGGTTTCCACAGGAAGCATATAATATTAAGGTCTAGGGTTGTTGGGGTTTGTCCTCCACATGGGGGGAATGAACAAAAAAAGCAGTTATTTTAAGCTTTGTGGGTTTACTTTCCCTTCACCTAGAACTGGCAAGCTAAGACCTTTTTAAGTTGATTGTGAGGAAATCATAGCTGAAGTACTTGCATCGGTATTGTACACATATCTCTCTCTCAGAATTTTTGTCCAGTTACTGCAGAGTTCGCTCACATTTCCTGAATACATGTTGGTTAACTTTATACTCTAAAGTGCCTTTTTATACATACATTGCATTTAGTCCTGCCCTTGTAGCATAGGCTTTGAATTTAAAGGATCTGAGCAAGTCCATTTAACTTAACTAATCAACAAATAAACACAATCCCCATGATCCCACAAAAAAAATATATATATATATATATATATATATATATATATATATATATATATATACACATATACATTTATGAGTTTAAAATGACTAGGTGTTGGTGAGTATGACTAAAAAACACAAAATACTTAAAAACTCATCTGCGATTACATTAATGACCACTAAAAATCATTGAAAAATTCATTGGAAATCTAAACCAATTGGTTGCATTTATGATTACAAAAAAAAGTGAAAAACAACTTTTACATTGGGGGCTTTGTCTTCCACACTCCCAGAAATTTAATATATTAATTCCATAGTCACATAAACATGAAGAAAACAGGAAATCTCAGGAATTATGTAACAGTCATCATAATGAACTTTGACTAGTGCATAATTAAATTAACTGCACCACTAATGAAAAACACCAGTGTTTCAGCATGCAATAAAATGTGTAGAGCATAAACTCATACATCTATATCAGTCTACTCAGTTTAGTCAAGTACAGTCTCTAAAAAGCCAACCTCAAAAGGTTGACAAACTGAACGTGGACATGTTTGCATGCAATTTTCAATCAAAAAAATAACATTTTTTTTTTGCATAGGGGCAAGTACCCTTTCACCCCTCATGAGGGAGTTCACCCCCCACACCACTCTGCTAATTATATATAGTAACTCCAAGATCACATAATCCAGGGGAAAGGGGAAAATTTCTCTACCTGGGGGTTGTTGATTTCACACATCTGTCAACCACCTGTACATATTAGCCAAATTCTGTCACTTAAACAGATGTTGACAAACCTGCATTTAGACAAAATGCAAACCACCTATAAATATATGTAGACATATCTATTGCATCTAAACCTGCATGTGTGGCCAGCACTTTCACTTAAAAGTGGCTTGATAAAGGCCATTTAATTTACTTAGTTAACAACTAGAAATTTAATTCCTGTGCTCACACATGTGACCAAACAATTCTGGATGCCCGTTTCTTCAAGACCATAAACTACTCCCAATTATCACTGCGTGTTTTAATGCATTACTAATTTTAAATTTAAATCTATGTCTTTTACAATTGCTTGCACATAAAAAAGTAAGTATTTTGCTGTTTATTACAATGAAAATCAAAAACATGCTTATGCACGTTAAAAGTGCTAAGCGCATTTACTTTTGCCAACATCACGTTTGTTGCACTGCATATAAAGCACAACTGCAGGTTGTCAAAACTTTTTCAAATGATATAAGAATGTCATTTGGTCCTGATAAATGTGCAAAACTAACCTTTAATGCAGGAAAAACTGCAGCACTAGGAAAACATCAGTTTGGGACAAGAATGTGATATACAAGAACTTGAGCAAGAGGGAGTGTGTAAATATTGGGAATTGAAGGATCAACAATAAACATGAGCAAATGCAAATAAAACTTAGGAAGGAATACTTTGGAAGACTTAAACTAATTCTGAAAACAGTGCTGACATCTAGGAACAAAATCCAAGCTATAAACCAATTTTCTCTTCCTGTCCTAACTTATAGTTTTTTAGTGAATGACTGGCCCGAAAATGTGTTGGAGAGATTAGATAGGAAAACAACAGGGATGCTTCATGCTAACCAAATGATTTATAAAAATCAATGTATACCAAGATTATATATTTCCAATTTAGAAGGAGGGATGGGCCTCCTTGAAATTGATTGCATGTATAGATCTGCAATCATGGGACTCCACACATATCTGCTGACCTCACAGGACCCAAACGTAGTGAAAGTTTTGAAACATGAGGTGACTAAATCTAAGATGACTTTTCTGCTTAATTTAGCAGAAGCATGTCGTCATCAAGCAGGAATGGAAATCAAACCAGAAGTGCTATAATAGAGTCTCCGGCCGACATGGAGATCCTCCAGAAAGTACAGTTTTGTACCTACCATAAATGTAGATGTCCGATAGGCATGCATCTGCAGTCCTTACAAATGGGTTATCCTGTCGTCAGGCAGCCCTTCGGTCGGCCGGATTCCAAAGTCTGGGTCTGGCCTCGGCTGGTGTCGCACTTCACCCGACGTCATAGCGGCAGTTCTTCGGGTATAAAGGCATCAGCTGACGCCATTTTCCTCAGTGTTTCTTGCCCCAGATGCCAGGTGCCCTCTAGGAAGGCTAAATTTGGATAAATGCAAATGGTTCCAAATAGTAGAGAGCAAACAAAAAATAAGCATGTATGTACATATATACAAACAAATACACCATAATAGATTCCCCCAGCTAGCTACAAGATGGGCAAATACCCTAGGAGTACCACAGAGGGGAAGGAGGGTGGGTAATCCTGACTGCAGATGCATGCCTATCGGACATCTACATTTATGGTAGGTACAAAACTGTACTATGTCCTTCAAGGATGCATCAGCAGTCCTTACAAATGGGTAGAATACCATAGCCAAACTGGGAGAGGAGGAGAAATAAGATTATGGTGTAGTTAAGATCCCTTGCAAAACAGCAGTGGCAAAACCTGCTCGGGATCTGGAGTATAAAGGTAAATTATAATGCTTGGCAAATGTATGCACGGAGCTCCAAGTAGCAGCCTCTAAAATGTCTTTGGTAGCCACTCCTCGTAAAAAAAGCTGTGGTAGTGGCTGTAGCCCTTGTAGAGTGAGGCCTGATGTTTTCTGGAGTTTTCTTCCCATGGTAGGAGTAACAAAATCTAATGCAATTTCCTATCCATTTAGAGATTGTCTGTTTTGAAATTGCTTTTCCTTCCATTCCTGTTGCATATGCTACCAGTAGCTGGTCAGTTTTTCTGTTGCTCTTGGTCCTGTCCAGGTAGTAACGTAATTGTCTATGTACATCCAAGGTATGCAACAGTCTTTCTCCCCTGTTCTGTGGGTTGGGGAAGAATGTAGGTAGGTGGATAGCTTGATTTAAAGATACCCTGGAGACCACCTTTGGCATAAAAGTAGGATTAGTTCTCATGGACACTCTATCTTGATGGAAGATCAGGAAGGGCTGTACTGCCATTAAAGCCTGTAGCTCAGATACCCTTCTTGCTGAAGTGATTGCAAGCAGGAAAGCAGTTTTCCATGATAAGTATTGTAATTCTGCTGTTGCTGCTGGTTCGAAAGGAGGTAGTGTCAACTTTTCTAGCACAAAGTTCAAGTCCCATGCTGGCAATGGTGGCTTCCTAGGTGGTTTTACATTTTTAATTCCTTGCAGAAACTGCCTGAGCAGAGGATGTGAGAAGACTGGAGGATCCAAGTTGTATTCTGCTGAAATGGCTGATGCATGAATCTTAATGGAAGAATAGGACAGGCCGTTGTGGAAGAGCTCTGCCAAGTATTCCAGGATGTTAGCTATGTTTACCAGTGACACATTCTCTCCTTTTGCTGTACTCCAAATGAGACATCTTTTCCATTTTGCTGAATAATTTTTTCTTGTTGAGGGTCTGCGAGCCTCCAAGATAATGTCTTTAACCCTTTGAGATAAATCTGGGTTATTTGGTCTTATGCAATGTTCCAGGCAGCCAGCTGCAGTGTTTTCAGGTTTGGATGCAGGGTTTTGAAGTTGTTCTGTGTTAACAGCAAGGGAACTAGGGGCAGAGGCCATATTTGTTCCCGAGACATACTCCTCAGTAATGGGTACCAATGTTGCCTTGGCCAGTCTGGAGCTATCAGAATGATCCTCGGACGTTCCTCTTTGATCTTCAATAGCACCTTGTGCATCAAAGGAAGAGGTGGGAATGCATATGCTGTCAGGTTTTTCCAACTGAAAGATAGGGAGTCCACCTTCCAAGCAAGTGGGTGGTACGTCCTTGTGCAGAATTTTTTCAGTTGGTGATTGTGTGGGGATGCAAATAAGTCTATTTCTGGTAGTCCCCATTTCCTTGTAATGGTTTTGAAGATGTCCGGATGCAGCATCCATTCGTGGGCATCCGTGGCAGTTCTGCTTAGGATGTCTGCTAGTATATTTTCTTTTCCTGGCACAAAAATTGCTTGTAACTGAATGTTGAAGCTCAGTGCCACATTCCAGAGGTCCATTGCCATCCAGCATAGAGGGTATGAATGTGTGCCTCCCTGTTTGTTGATGTACCACATAACTGTGGTGTTGACCGTCCTTATCAGCAGTTGACCCTGTCGAAGAAATGGTCTGAATGCCTGAATTGCCAGTTTTACTACCAGCATTTCCTTTTGATTTATGTGTAGGTGCAGCTGGTCTTGAGTCCATAAGCCTTGTATGCACTTGTCCAGCATGTGTGCCCCCCAACCGAGGTCTGAAGCGTCTGTTGTGATGGTCTGGCTTGGTTGAGTGCTGTGGAAGGGCAGTCCCTTGTTTGTTTGACAGGCCTGAGCCCACCATTGGAATTCTTGCTTCAGGCATGGAATTATTGGAATTTGGGTTTCTAGGCTGTGCTTGTGCTGAGACCATAAATTCCTTATGTACCACTGTAACTTTCTCATATGTAGTCTGGCATGTGGAATCAATATTATGCAGGATGCCATGTAACCGAGAGCTTGCAGGACTTTTCTTGCTGTTAGCTGGTTCTGCTTTGTTAATGCCATGAAGTAGAAAGGGAGTTGCTCCTGTTTTTCTACTGTCAGGAATGCCATTTGTTTTGATGTGTCCAGATCTGCACCCAAGAAGGTTATCCTTTGGGATGGTATCAGCCTTGACTTTTTTATATTGACTGTGTATCCCAGGGCTTGTAGTAGATGAATGACCCTTTGCAAATCTTTCGTTAATTTGTTTTTGTTGTCCGCTTGTAACAGGCAGTCGTCCAGGTAAGGGTAAATTTGAATTCCCTGAAGCCTGCAATGAGCAATTACTGATGCCAGGCATTTCGTGAATACTCTGGGCGCAGTAGATAAGCCAAAGGGCAATGCTGAGAATTGATAATGCTCTGATCCTGCAAGAAATCTGAGGTATCTTCTGCAATTTGGTCGTATGGGGACGTGCAGGTATGCCTCCTTGAGATCTAGAGTTACCAGCCAAGACTCCTTGCCCAGCATGGGAAGAAGCTGCTGTAGGGTCAGCATTTTGAATTTTGGAACAATGAGGTATGTGTTTAAAGCGGACAGGTCGAGAATAGGCCTCCATTGGTTTTCTTTTCTTGGTACCAGGAAAAGTCTGGAGTAAAATCCTTGCCCTTGTTCCATAGATGGTACCCTTTCTACAGCTCTCATCCTTAGTAAGTGAGTTATTTGTTCTAGAGCTTCTGTCTTCTGATTTGGAGGTAGGTTTGGCATTCCTCTCTTCCTTGGTAGAGTATGGAAGTGAAACCTGTAACCTTGGTCTATTGTCTGTAAAATCCATTTGTCTCCTGTGATGTAATGCCAGTTTACTGAAAATAAGGCTAGCTTCCCGCCTAAGGGTGCCTCTAGTTGTTCCCTGGTAGGCGGTGCCAGAGCCAAGTCACTGTGATTGTCCTGTGGAAGTGGTGGTGGTGGCTGGATCTGTGGCTGTACCTCGCTGGTTGTTAGCCTGCCACTGACGTCCCCTGTAGGCACCTCTGGATTGACCCCTGCCTCTTGAGCATCTATTCCTGCCCCTCAGAGCTCTGGAGGTGTCTGGAAAGGACCAATTCTTGGAAGGCCAGTTCCTGCTAAACCTTGGAGGCTGGACCTGCAAGAAATCCTTGACTGTCTGGACAGATTTTGCTTTCTCTTCCACCTTCTTCAGCACCTGCTGTGCAGGGGAGCCAAACAAATTGAGCTTATCCATGTGAGCATCTAGGAGCTTTGATTTAACATGGTCTGGTAAGGACTGTTCTTTTAACCATGCATGTCTTCTGATCACTGTGCCAGTCATGGCTGATCTAAAGGAAGCCTCCAGTGCATCATAGCCGCATTTTAAGGAATGATTACTGACTTGCTGAATGTTATGTACCATTTCCTGTACAGATTTTTTGTCTAATGGTTCATCCGAGGACAGTTTTTTAGTTAATTGGTCTAACATAAATTCCTGATACTGAATCATGTGGAATTGACAGTTCAAGGCCCTAGCTGAAAGAGTAGCAGAAGTGTAAACTTTTTTACCCCATCTCTCTAAGGCCCTAGATTCCCTTTCAGAGGGGAGGGGGTTTTTGGTAGAGGTAGCTGCTACAGCCTTGGGTCCCTGGGAGATAGTTTTTTGGGATCTGCAAAAGGGGCCTTATACAAATGATAATGTGTGTCCGGAACCCTGTAGTACCTATCGGGCTTAGCAGGGGCCGGAGGAAGAGAATCAGGAGCAGTACAAGCATCATTAAAAGCATCATCCACAACAGTAAGTACTGGAGGAATGGCTAAAGGCCTATGCTGTGGCAAATGCAAAAAGGTTCTAAACCTTTTCCTAGAGTCTGAAAAATCCTGGCCCTGCCATTGAAATTGTTCCCTCATAGCATGCAAGGTTTCCCCAAAAGAAAATTCCTCAGGCGGAGAGGCAGAAGGAATGGACTCTTCTGCATCAGAGTCCTCATAAGGAGAAAAAGGGGCCTCTGGAGGGTCTGAATTATCTGATTCATCAGAGAAGCCATCTGAAGAAACTGGCTCAGGGGGCTCTACCCTAGTCCTCTTCTCTGGAGGTGGGTGAGAGGCCCTGTCTGGATGTGGTTGGGATCCCCGGATCAAAGAAATGAGATCCTCTGCTAGACTAAGCATTTGTGAACTAGAACTGGGCCTGTGAGAGGGGGTCTTAGCAGGCACAGTTTTGGTAGTTTTTGCTGCTTTAGCCCTGGCAAAGGCCTTAATCAACATAGATGCAGGAGGCCTAGCAGCTCCACGTGCAGGGGTAGAAATATCCAAAGGGATAGTATCTGATAAATCCTGTGAACCTGCAGGAGCAGGTGGGATTTCAGTTGCAGATTCAGCCAAGCTGGATGAGACCTCGGTAAGTGGCAAGCTTTCGGCCGAAGGAAGAACCGTGGACTCAGTTTCAGCTGAAACCGAGACACTCGCGGTTGGCTTAACCGCGGTTTCAGCCGAAACCGTGGACCGCGAGTGTCGGTCCTTTTCCTTGCATTTTTTAGAAATTTGCGTAGTCGGAGTATCCGACGGCATAATGTAAGCAAAAGCGGAGCCGAAAACTCTTCAGCAAATTCAGACCGACGTCTAAGCGTTCGTTGGTTGAAAGAAGCACAGGCTAGACAAGCTGCTACGTCGTGGTCTGGGCCTAAGCAAGGTAAGCAGTAAGAGTGGAAATCTTTATGAGGTATTTGTTTCCCACAATTTAAACAGTTATTCACTTTTTCTGACATCGGCTGAGGCAAGAAAGAGTCCCCAACGGGGTACTTAGCTTTTTAGAAGTCTTCGGTACTTGTAGTAGTAATCTCTGGTTCTGACCGACTGGCACTTGCGAACAGCTTCTGCTTCGGGCGCCACGCGGCAAGAAAGACTGAGGAAAATGGCATCGGCTGATGCCTTTATACCCGAAGAACTGCCGCTATGACGTCAGGTGAAGTGCGACACCAGCCGAGGCCAGACCCAGACTTTGGAATCCGGCTGACCGAAGGGCTGCCTGATGACAGGACAACCCATTTGTAAGGACTGCAGATGCATCCTTGAAGGACATCGGCCTAAATGAGACTGATGCATGGTGTCAAAGCCATGGTCTCAAGCTAAATGCAAAAAAAATGCATAGTAATCCCCTTTGGAAAAGACAGAGTACCCGCAAACTACAACATAGGAGGTAATCCCCTGAAATCTGAATTAGAAATAAGGGATCTAGGGACCCAAGTAGATAGCCAGCTTTCCTTTGATAACCATGTTGCCAAAGTGGTTAGAAAATCCTTCTATGTGACCCATCTGATCATGAAAGGGTTTGCATCAAGATCTAAGGATGTAATGGTGCCCCTCTACTCTTCCCTCATCAGACCCATTATTGAGTACAATGCACCAATTGGAATGTACCTGGCTAGACATCTCCAGCAGCTGGAGAGACCACAGAGGTACCTAACCAAGAGAATTACTGGCCTCAAACAGTTGCCCTATGCAGCACGATTGAAAAAGCTAAGACTGTTCTCTGTTGCATACCGCTTTCTCAGAGGCGATCTCTGTCTAACGTACAGAGCCATGTCCAACCCAGAATTGTTGAACATGCTCCATCTTAGCAAAACCAAATCTACTCGAGCTACACGCTCTAGGGATATAAACCTCAACACAACAATGAATAGAACATGCTGGAGGGATAGATTCCTTCAAGAGACTTCCTTACTATGGAACAGGGTCCCGATCTACATAAGACAGAGCCCCTCACTATCACTCTTCAAGAGGAACCTTGATGAGTGGATGGGTAACAGAAAGTTCACACCAGGGATCACACCAGCAGCACTACTAGATAGGGGCCAAGGGTACTAGCTGCTAGTACAAGGGTCTAGGGAACTACTAAAGGGGCGGTGAATACCACACAACGTGGCTGGGCTAATATATGCCTTCGGGCAGATAACTCAGTATGAACCTATGAACTTATGAACCTAAGTAGACAGAAATCAGGCAGCAACTTAATGTGCCAAAAAAACAAAAGAAAGCATACAAGGTTAAGGACCAGATGAGAAGGCAAAAAATGTGAAAAATGCATAAATATAGTTGCAAGTATAAAAAACCTCTGGAGGAACCACATGTTGATCAGGAACAAATGCCGAAATGGTTAAGGAGAGGTGAACTCAAACCAAGAGAGGAAAGGTTAATATTGGCAGCCCAAGACAGTGGGCTACATACATACTGCTTTACAAAGTTCATTGAACATGTGGGAGAAACAGACAAATGTAGGTTTTGTAAAACCAAATTGGAAACAGTTGCACACCTCGTTGCTGGTTACAGCATACTAATAGCAGAAGAACTGTATACTGAAAGGCATAATAATGTGGCAAGACTGTTGCACTGGGGATTGTGCAAATATTATGGTACTGAAGTGTCTGAAAAACACTGGAAACACGAGCCACAAAGTATCATAGAAAATAATAATGTTTATATCACATGGGATCAACCATTACCAACAGTTCAAAAGATAGATGCTAGAACGATGAATATAATGGCACAAGAAAAGAAGACAAAAGTACCATCGATCACTGAAATCACCACACCCAGTGACTACAGTGTGCTGCATAGAGAGAGACACAAAGTCAGAAAATATCAGGATTTCCAGGCAGAAACAAGAGCAGTGTGGAAGAAAGATACCAGGACAGTTCTAATAGTAGTAGGAGCAACGGATCTTATGAAAAAGAATCTGCAATCATATCTACATATGCACCAATCCATGTAACCCCATATGAATTGCAGAAAGAGCCATTATTGGGCACATTGAGGGTGCTGAAAAGAGCACTTCTGGCTGACATTAAAGGTTGAAACAATACTAATTTCATGAACTTTAATCATACTTTGACTTAGGAATGGAGTCCATTCCTGTCATAGTATTAGAAACCCAAAAGATTTGGAGAAATTAAAAAGAGTGAAAGCATATAACAATATAACTAACGTCCAAGGGGGGTTCAAGGCTATTGCCAAAAATCTTATCAGTAGTGATGACATATACATGAATAGAACTGCATCCATTATACTTTTATCATTTACAAATTACTCATTTATGAAGCAGGCACTGTCCTACACCAATTTTTTTACTGTATTTCATTTCCTTCTGCTTCGCAAACATAGAATGCTAGGCCTCATGCCCACAGTTTCTTAACTCTTCTTATTTGCCAGTATGAACCAGTGTTATGAAATACTGTACTGTTTGTAAAGCCAAAAGGCCTGTAGATCTTGCTGAACAAAGAGTGGCCTTTTCTAAACCTATTGCTTGCTCCTGCACTAGAATTAATTTCCAAGACACACATAGCATAGGGCTGTGCATCTCTTCATATAGTAACATCTGATGCCTTATTGACATGCCATGAAGTAAATCTCCTAGCAATTCAACCGTAAAGAACAAAGGACAGCCTTCAGCTTTTGAGTGAAACTGGTCAGTCATGAATCAAAACTGTACACAAGCAAATGATAGTCTCTGGAGATTTTTTACTAAAAATGCCCTTTAAGAAAATGGCAGAGTACATGCCTGGAAGGAAAACTGCTGTAAAGAAAAGAATTGTGATGTACAGCATCTTTATAAAATAGTTTCAGCTTAAAAGAGCTTAACATTTTGTGTTTCTTAGAGTCATTTATTTTTCTTTTATTTAAATGAGATGGTCCTACTGAGCTATGTACTGTTATCACTGTAGACGTGATATAATTTTCATACCATGTGGTGAGTCTGGCTATAGATTTCACTTCTCTTCTTTTGATAATAGCATGGCATGTTTCATACCATCCTGAGATATAACTAACTCAGACAGATGAGGTCTTGGTTTTAAAATCTTATGTAGAGGAGTATGTCACCCATTAATTCAACATGCAGGTCTCTCATCTGGTGAGTATGCACCGTTCTTAGGCATTGACAGTGGCAATAATATTTCTTATCTTGATAAAATAGTATGTCATATATAAAGCAAATGTAATACCTCATGTACAGCTATAGAGTATGACTAAACTGGTTACAGCACTTCCCAGCTTAGCATTCATAGTGTTAAATGGAAAAGGTTGAATCCTTTAAACAGAAATATCCTAAATGTGACTTAATCTAAATTAGAAACTCCTGATGAAAAAAAGAGAAAAAAAGCAGGTGTATATTTACCTGCTTACATAAAGAAATGTGAACAAACAGCTGACATAGGAACTGTTTTAAAATTACAGCAATGTCATGAAATCAGAGGAGAGAGATATTCAGAATAAGGATGTAAAACAAACTCTAATTCCTGCACAGCTTACAGAAACTTTGATGACTCCTTGAAGCTATATAGGGCCTAAATTATTCTGTAATTATTGTAGAGATTTTAAATGTGGATGCTATACTTCCAAAGCACACCAGTCTTTTTGAAAAGAAACTGATATTCATATTCATTTGATCACAAACGAGTTAAACCATGGCAAACTGACAAATTGAACACTTACATATTGTTTTTATATATCCCTGCAAAGTGGTAGTGTCATACAACTTAGAGTAAAATTGAGAGCTTTCTAACCCATAAGGGCTCAACAGTGAGGGCAATAGTAAGAGGTGAAATCTGCTTTAATTTAATTGTATTTTATTAGGAATATTTCCTGTTTTCTCTATTCCAGTGACTTTAATAATGAAACTGGTGACTTCAATCTCTCTGAAAACAAGTTTATGAAGACACAGCAGAAGTAATGTTTTGTCTGTCTGCATGCCCATCTCTAAACATATTTTTTGCTAAAGACATAATAGATGCAGAGTAAGAGGGAACACTGCTGTTCTGCATGTATGTCTGTTAAAAAGTGCACTCTTTTTTATATTAGGGTTCTTCCCCTGGGCTGTCTATGAAGCTGCAGGCTTACCACATTCACATGCCAATACCAGGAGTGGTAGCCAAGCAGCCAGTCCACTGGCATTTTAATTTAATGCACTTTTTAACAACTATGTCTACAGTACTTAATTTTTCACACATACTTCCAGGCATATTTTTGATCTTAGCATATGCAGTACCAAATAAAAATCAGTATTCCTCATGGGAAAATGATTAACTCAAATGAGTACTAAATTTGATATAATAAAAACAGTACCTGAAGTACTGTAGAACAACTGCATGCATTATGTAGCCAAGTATTTTACAATGCATCACTACTATTGGAAGGTACACACACTCTGAATGCATCAGAAATGAAATCAAGAATGTTAAACTTGCAGTGAAGTGTTTCAAGATAATTTATTCTGTCTGCAGCATTAAAATGCAATTATGCCACATTTAAAACAACCATAACAACATGAAATGTCTCTATAGGAAACATTTATGTCTTCCAAAGAACAACATTAAGTTAAAATATGAGCACAAAGTAATTCGACAACTTTCCCTGCCTAAGCGCTTAAGTAAGCATTTTTTTTGCTTAACCAACCATTCATTTTAAGAATTAACTAACATGACATTTATGATCTACACATCATTGATATCTTCTAAACTATAACTGTTCATTTACTAGGAATGTAATAAGCATACTTCTCCACTGCATACAATAAATCCAGCCAGTATATAACTATATAATACTGCCACTGTAAAATGTAGTATTTGTTTCTTTTAATTTTAAGGAACAATATGTTTCATAATAGTATGCATTAGATGGATAATTGCAAGAAATAAATCATAACAAATGTTGCTGTCTAGGTAGTTCTGAATTTAAAATAGAAGAGGTCAAACAACAGCTGTCATTTTAAAAAGTGACAAATGTTGACAAAGTACACTAGTCATAGCTCAATGCATACAATAATGCCTAACAGGACAGCATTATAAGGTAGCAAAACACATTCAGGAATTCTTTTTCACATTCATGGATCTTAAGAAGTAAGAAACCACAGGTACAGTGCATGTTCTTCCTGGAAAGGCTTTTAGTACTCACCATAGACACCATAATTTCTCATAGGAGATGTACTTCGAAATATATGGGTTACATTCACCATTCATTCTTCAAAAGAAGATTTTAGTCAAAGTGGATATTGTCTGAATTAATCCATTCTTGTTTTGGTGAGACCAGTGTGGGTTAGTTTGATCATGGAAGGTATAAGCCTATGTTGTAGTGCTAGATTTATGAAAATATGAGTGTACATGTGATCTTCTATTGATAGTGTGTTGATACTGGGTCAGGTGTGTGTGTGTGTGTGTGTGTGTGTGTGTGTGTGTGTGTGTGTGTGTGTGTGTGTGTGTGTGTATATGTGTGTGTGTGTGTGTGTGTGTGTGTGTGTGTGTGTGTGTGTGTGTGTGTGTGTGTGTGTGTGAATGAGATCAGATAAGCAGTGACTTTGGAATCACATTGCCTTTACTAAACATAAAAAAGCTTTCCACAACTGAAACAATATTTTTCATGTCACTGTCCTTGGCACAACAGGTAGCACACTCTCCTTTACTGCTGAAAGACTAGAAAGCTGTGGTTTGTATTCACACTTCAGGTGATTGGATTGCTGATAAAAAAGTATAGTACTGGAAGGCATTCCTGACTGTGTTTTACTTTCGATGAGACGTTAAACTAAGGACCCGTCTGCTTGAGTCAGTGGTAGCTCAGATTAATGTAGAAGATCCCACAGCATCTCTCAAAAAGAGTATTTGGAAGTTCCCTGATACTCTGGCTAAATTTACCTAATAGTAGAAATACCACATTTGCCTCCCTTGAAGTGGCCACTAGTGTAACAGGGTTAACCTGGTCAGTAAAGGCTAAATCAATAAAAATAAATGCATTTGTTTATTTATTAATTTATTTATTTATTTATTGTTGACTGAAGAGCGGAACTGATCTCAATCTTCTTCTTATTTTTCTGTCAGCTGCATACAGGTCACAACAGCCGATCATCTGTTTCCATTTCTTCCTGTCCTCTGCATCTTGCTCTGTAACACCAACCTTCTGCATGTCCTCTCTCACCACATCCATAAACCTTATCTTAGGCCTTCCTCTTTTCCTCTTACCTGGCAGCTCAGTCCTTAGCATCTTTCTCCCAATATACCCAGCATCCCTCCTCAGCACATGTCCAAACCAATGTAATCTCACCACTCTGGCTTTGTAAACCATCCAACCTGAGCTGACCCTCTAACATACTCATTTCTAATCCTGTTTGTGCTTGTTACACACAATGAAAATCCTAACATCCTTAACTCTGCCACCTCCAGTTCTAACTCCTGTCTTTTTGTGAGTGCTACCATCTCCAACCCATATAACATAGCTGGTGTCACTACCATCTTGTAGACCTTCCCTTTCACTCTTTCTGGTACCCATCTGACACAAATCATTCCTAACACTCTTCTCTACAATGAATCATCTAAGCTCCTTCTCTATTAAAACAGACACACACACAAAAAAAAAAGAAATTTTACAGCAGTTTGTCTTCTAGCTTGAAATGTGCCTACAGTCATAAGCATCCCTAACAAAAAAATAGAAAAAAATAATCACCAAGTTTGAAGTTTTACTTACAAGAAAATACATTTTCTGACCTGTTCTTGTTGTAGCAGCTTCCACAATGTTGCAGTCTGTACAGCTGTGGAATCATGGGTCTTCCACAAGGCAACAGTCCAAATTTGCACCTGGGATTTCACTGCAGTACTGAAATCACAGCAGCATAAACACACACTTTCAATAACTAGCACAGAAGTCTTAAGTTCTGATAACTTTCATAACATCTGCTCAGAATACAGTGTCTTACTAAAACGCTAGCATTTACAGACTGATGTACAGCAGGGCATTAACTCCACTGGTAGTTTCCCATCATCACTTAGACTACCTCTTCTTTTGATAAAGGTTATTGCATCTGATACCTCAGAAAATGTGTACAGACTACTCTTTTTTTACTCCTTTAGTGACAACTCTGTTGCAGCAGTGTAGGCCACATGGAGGGTAATAAAGAAGGGCTAATATACACAGTGTCACATGTCTCGTGTATCAAATGAGACATTGAGACTGGGTATTCATTCAAGTTGTTTATTGTACATAAACACTTCAGGAGTTGTTACTGGAACATATACGAACTTCATAAGCTAACTGACTGACTTGTTACTTCACACACAATCGCGTATGCATCTCCATTCATGCCTGCACTCACTCTGACTAGCTGTACAAAATGGCACTGATCTTGCACGTGCTCAGTAACATCTATTCACATGCTATCTAGATACAGTGGCTGACTAGGTACAATACACACAATGATCTTCACCCTCCCTCTTTGATTTGTTTGACATGCAGTAGGAAAACACAATTTTTGCAAGCTAGATGTTTGTCTTTTTGGCTTTTCCAGTTAGGGGTTGCCACAGCAGAACTCCGGTCCGCTAATGATTGGCAGTAGATTTTTATGTTGCCGAGTTGCCAGCCCGACACCCAACCTTCAGCGAAGGCACGCCCATTCACACATGTCTTTCGGAGGCCACTCGACTGTGGGGAGGACATGCAGACTCCACACAGAAGGCACTCCAGCCGTGAAACTAACAGGAGAACCTCTTGCTGTGAGGCAACAACACTACCACTGTACCACAGTGGCTACTTTTACAAGCTAGATATTACCTCAAAAATTTAACAAAAAATTAATTCAAGTCCAAGACTCTGTGAATTTCAAATTTGGGCTGGAAATTCTACCTGATCTGGTCATGTAAAAACTTTGACTGGTTTAGAAACAGGGACAGTCTCTTGGGATTCATTAACATTGGAACTTCGAGGATTACATCAGGATTATTTGAAGAAAGTACACTGTCCTATTGAATTTGAACAAGTCTAGAGTCACTCTGAGAAACAGAGTCTCTGGCCCAGGCAATCTGCTGTGTCACTAGTTCAGAGACTGGTAATATATGTTTTCGATTCCTCCTGAAATCCATTCCTTCAGATTATACAATATAAGATCTCAGTTCTTTAAAAATGTTTTTGATGATTCCCACTCATTCATATCCTTTAGATGTTTTCATTTTCACAATCTCTCCTTATTTTAGTGGTCTGAGAGGTTTGCAGAATTTATCATAGTACAACTTTTGTGACTGGCGTTTTCGCAAAAGTTGAGTCTTGACCATTCTGTTGTTCTTTGCATTTGGTATCAATAATTGTTTACTGATCGGAAGATATTGTTCTAGTCTGTCTGGACATTCATCTGTGAAGCAGGTGAACCAAGAAAATTATCTTGAGGAATGTTTCTGAAATTAAGTAGGTTAAGGAAAAACATCAGTACCATCCCTCTTGGATTTCTCCAACAAGTACTTTGCACATTGAACTGCATGCTCAGCTAATCCATTGGACTGTAGATACTCAGGATTACTGGTAATGTGGACAAAGTCCCAAGACTCAGCAAATGGCTTGAACTGCTGACTTGTAAACTGTACACCATTGTCAGGTACAACTTTGTGCAGACTACCATGGACAGAAAAATATCTCTTCAACTTTGTAATTACAGTGCTAGATGTTAAGTTATGAAAAAGGTCAATTTCAAACCAATGCAAATAAAAGTCTACTAACACTAAGTAATGTTGACTATTCCATTTGAAAATATTAATAGCAACTGTCGACCATGGTAATTCAGGAAACTGGTTTAGTAGAAGTGGTTGCTTTTTGCTGGTGCAATTTAAAGCTGTTGCAAATTGAACATGTTAGAGTTTCTGTCTCAATTTCTTTTGACATAGAAGGCCAAAATACTGCTTCTTGCTGTTCTTTTGGTAGAATCAGTACCTGGGTGACCACGATGCAAAAATTTGATATATTCCTGTTGTAATGTTGCAGGAATTACCACTTTAGAACCTTTCGTGATAATTCCATCTTCCATTAGAAGCTCATCTCTATAAGGAAAATTGTTCTGTATGTCAAGTGGTAAACTAATTTGTCATGCTGGCCATCCTTGACTGATAACATTTTTTAGATTCTAGAGAACTCTGTGCTCTTGACAAAGCATCAGCAAGGTATAGAAATTTGCCTTTTGTATAGACAATCCTGAAATTGTACTTTTGCAATTTTAACATCATGAGTTTCAAATGTGCTGGCGATGTATGTATTGGCTTTTTCAGAATTGTCATTAGAGGTTGGTGATCAGTCTCAATTTGAACAGATTTGCCATAAATTAAATCACTGAACTTCAAACATGCAAATACTACTGCCAAAAGCTCTTTTTTGACTTATGCATACTGCATTTCAATTTGGGTTAAATGCTGAATGCATAGGCTACAGGTATGCCTGCTTGAAGACATGCTGCATCAAGGCCATACTTTGAAGCATCACACAGGTTTGTGAACATCATAATATCTCAATGTGGGTGGATTGGCAATGTTCTGTTTCAGAACGTCAAATGCTTTTTGGTGTTGTTCCAACCAGGACTAGTTTATATTTTTGCGTGTCAACTCACGCAACGGTGCTAAAAGCTCACTCAGGTCTGGGATGAACTTTTCTAAGTAGTTGAACATACCAAGAAAACATTGTAAGCGTGTGACATTTTCTGGAACTGACATCTTAAGAACTTCTGCTTGCTTAAACGTGTAAGGTTGTAAGCAGAACTGGTAAACAAATGACCCACATAAGTAACTTCTTTCAGTCTGAAATCGCTATTCTGAGGATTTAGTTTAAGGTTTACTTTATGTGCATGGTCTAGAACTTTCTTGAGGTTTCTATCATGTTCATCTTCACCATTGCCCCTTACAAGACTGTTGTCTACTATGATAGCACATGGAAGAAAAGAAAAAAATTGCTCCATTGCACGTTGAAATACTTCACTGTCAGAATTTATCCCAAATGGTTCATAGGTTCATAGGTTCAGAGGCTTTGCTGTATTCTGGTCTTTGGGATAGTTCCTGTGTTGCCCATTGCCTTACTTTGCTCACCAGTGGAATTGGGGAGCCTTGAGCAGCCTATCTGTCCCTGAAGGAGTGACCTCAGCACAAGATCTAGTAGTAATTGGTCATTTTGGACCATTTCTAGCTCTTTTGAAGTTCTCTGTATAAAAATCCATGTTTGCGCTGCTTTGCGTGGCTTTGCACAGCTTTGCATGATTGTGCGCATAGCACAGCGCCGGTTAAACAAGTTTAAACTATTTCTGGCTCCGCCAAGTCTGCTCTTCGGTTTTTCCCTTAAAACTGCTCTACCTTCAATAAAATCAGTCTATTCTCTATCTAAAAAGCCCAGCACTTGATCCTAAAGCATTTTTACACAGGTAAAGCGCTCTTTAACAAAAGAAAGCACTACATCCACCTACAATCCCCTTGAGTACCCATTTCCCTTTAGGTCCTTTCTGACTCAGTACTCAGCAATCCCTTACACTATTCTAGCATGTCGAGAGGTAAATTACTGGCGTCCTCTCCAGTTCAGCTGGTGAATCTGGGAATCTTGAGGCAATGTTATAACTGCCTCATGTACACAGACAACCCTCTCCTCCTCCCAACAAATACAAATATATGTGAGAGATGCAACTATATAGCCAAACTGGAGGCTGAGCTCTCTCGACTCAGTACTGGCAAGACCAGCCAGGAGGAGAAGGTAACCACATACACCACAAACCCAGTCTCACATAGACCAAACACAACTGCAAACCAAACACATAAACCCACAAAGACATACTCAGAGGCTCTAATTAAAAATCTACCAAAGCAACAGAGGCCTCCAAAGCAGACATCCAAGAAACCACTACCTCAAAACATAGCACATGCAACACATATTTCTAAAAGTCAGTGTGCCAAACAGTCACAGCCCTTAAGGCCTAACAACATACCTGATACACTTGTAATACGTGACTCTATAGTCAGACACACTGACGTCCCGCTCACCAGACTGAACAAGGAAAAGGTTACAGTAAGCTGCCTGTCGGGCGCCAGAATCCGCCACATAACACAAGCACTCAGGTCACTCCAAAGCAAGTACAAGTATGACTCAGTCATTGTCCATGCCGGCGTGAATGACCTGAGACGTACCTCCCTGGACTACATGAAAAGAGACATAGAGGAGCTCTCTGATTATGTAGCCCAGGCTGGTATGACACTGACCCTGAGCAGCATCTTACCCTCACCAATAATGATGCCACAGTACAAAGATAAAATGATCAGCTTTAATAATTGGCTCAATTACTGGTGTCATTCTAGGGGGATCCAATGTCTGTCTGCTTGGGATGACGTATTTGACAAGCCACGCTGCTTCACAAGGGACGGCTTACACCTGTCACCCCTAGGCTTCCGGATATTGGCAAAGGCTCTTGCCACCCCCATAGTGCCTTTTTAGGCAAGGCTCAAAAAACAAACTCATCTCCCTAGAAAACACAAGTGGAAAAAAACTAAGGGTAATGCTGCTCAACGCCAGAAGTCTAAACCTCAAGATGCAGGCTCTCGAAGCCCTCCTCAGTATGGAGAGCATCGATGTCTGTGCAGTGACTGAAACCTGGTTCAAGGCTCCTGAGAGCACCCAAGCACTACCAGGTTATAACTCACATCATGCTTTTCGGCCCCAAAATGTGGACCGAACCACAAAGGGAGGGGGAGTGTCCATATTCATCAAAGACACCCACACCTCCAGGATAGTGGCAATGCACGAAGCATCGGAGACCATCCATGTGCAACTAACTGTAGGCAAAACTGCCCTACAGTTTGTAGCATGCTACAGACCACTCTCTCAAACTCAGCAACCCCACTCAGCCTTCCTGAAGACACTGGAGAGTATGAATGTCTCTCCAAATACCATCATATTGGGAGACTTCAACTACCCAAACATAGACTGGGAGCATTACTCAAGCCCCAACACCCTAGCCCAAAGGTTCCTAGAGTTCATAAACTCAAATGCGATGGAACAACTAGTTACCACTCCCACAAGAGGAGATAATATACTAGATCTGATTATCACAGACATGGGGACACAATGCTCCACAGTGGAAGTATACCCCTCACTGGTGAGATCAGACCATAAACTAATCTCACTGGAAATCCACATCTCGCCCCCACCCCCAGCACAAAAGACCACAGTGAGGAACTTCTCAAAAGCTGACTTCACACTTCTTAAGACTGAAGTGGTATCCTTCAAGGCCCCTGGGCCAGTGGAAACCACAGCCCACACCGCTGAATCCTTTATAAACACCTTCTATGGACACCTTCAAGAATGCATGGATCATGCAATCCCAAATAAAACCAAGACCCTTTCCCCCAAAGGCAGGCGTCCTGTCTGGTGGACCCCAGCCATAAACAAACTTTACAACAGGAGGAGGAAGCTACTACAGGACAGAGCAAAATCCCAAAAAGGGAAGGCATCTCTGATCAGTACTAGCAAAAAACTACGATCACTCATAAAATCATCCAAGGCCAACTTTGAGAGAAAAATCACAAAAAACACTAAAGATAATCACAAGGCCTTCTTTAGTTATGTTAGACACCTGGGTGGAAACTCCCAGATATGCTCAGAGTTAGTTCAAAATGACAAAAAATACACTGAACTCACAGATATTGGCAACATACTGGCAGACAGGTTCAGTGCAAACCCCCCCCCCCCAAAAGGAGAAATATCTATCCCAGCTGAATGTAGCCTCCCTGACATCACAGATGTCCAGGTGAGAGCCGCCCTCTCCAAAGCTAAAAACACAGCATCAATGGGACCAGATGGTGTCCCAGGTTGCGTGCTACAGGAACTCAAAGAGGAACTAAACTCGCACATAAGGCTGCTGTTTAATCTTAGCCTTACTACAGGATACGTACCCAAAGAATGGCATACAGCAACAGTGGTTCCACTCCACAAAGGAGGTGCTTCTACGGACCCTGGAAATTACCGCCCCATAAGCTTGATGAGCCTGGTCTGCAAAGCTATGGAGAGGATCATTATGGAACTCATAAACAAAGACATTGGTGACATACAGACACTTGATCCTACCCAATTCGGCTTTGTTAAGGGCAGATCCTGCCTTTTGAACTTAGTTGACTTTTTTGAAACAGTCACTAAGGCCATTGATGAGGGTAAGGCAGTTCACACAGCCTATCTTGACCTTGCAAAAGCCTTCACACAATACCATACTCGGGCATCATAGACAAGCTCACCAGCTTAAAGGTAAACCCAGATGTCATAAGATGGATTGCAAACTGGCTAAAGGACAGAACCCACAAGGTCAAAATTGCTGGAGCCATGTCAGACTCTAAGCCAGTTACAAGTGGTGTCCCACAGGGCTCGGTCCTGGGACCCCTCTTGTTCAGCATTTATTTCTCAAAAGTACAAGCAAACATAGGAGGATTGTGGCTGACAAAGTTCGCAGATGACTGCAATCTGTGTGCCATAATCGATTCTCCAGCTGACACTAGCATCCTTCAGAAAGGCCTCACAGAAACGGATAACTGGTGCCAGAGCCATGGCCTTAACCTGAAAGCCAAAAAATGTATAGTTATACCCTTTGGGGAAAAACAAAGTACCCACAAATTACCACATAGGTAGTAATCCATTAATTATGGAAGAAGTAATCGGGGACCTATGGACCCAAGTTGACAGTGACCTCTCATTTGACACCCACATTGCCAAGGTGGTTAGGAAGACCTTCTATATTGCCCACCTTATCATAAAAGGATTCACATCTAGATCAAGAGAAGTCATTGTGCCCCTATACTCTTCCCTTATCAGATCCATGATTGAGTACAATGCTCCATTTGGTATGTACCTTACCTGGCACCTGCAGCAGTTGGAAAGACCCCAGAAGTACCTCACCAAGAGGATCAAGGGACTCAAACATATGTCATATGCTGCCAGATTGAAGAAACTCCAGCTCTATTCAGTTGCATACCACCTACTCAGAGGTGATTTATGCCTGATGTACAAAGCTATGTCCAATCCAGAATTAATGGACATGCTCCACCTAAAAAAATCCAAATCCACCAGAGCCACGAGAGCGAGAGACTTGAACCTCAACACAGAAATAAATAGGACATGCTGGAGGGACAGATGCATAACCCAGAGGCTCCCTACACTCTGGAACAGAATCCCAGTCCATGTTAGGCAGAGCCCCTCACTGACTCTCTTCAAGAGAAATCTTGATGAGTGGATGGGAGATCATAGGTTTACCCCAGGAGTCATCTCTGTGTCACTTCTAGACAGAGGCACAGTAAACTAAACCCTAAATGGGCACAGTATTATCATTCCAGGGGGTGGCGGAAGCCACACACACTCTTGCTAGGCTTATAAATGCCCTAGGGCAGATAGCCTAGTATGAGCCTATGAACCTATGAACCTATGATTGGAAGTTTGCCAAGCTTATCTTTGAAAATATCAGCATATTCACTAAAAATATTCTGTGTAAAACTATTGTTGTTGTTTAGACTTATATGGCGGACTTCTTTATTAAATGAAATTAGTCTAATTTTCAACCTGTCTTTTAGGCCTAACAGTGACTGCGCATGTTATTTGACTATGTAACTTCTGCAAGTCATAGCTTAGCTGTTCCCAGCAGAATGGCATGTGAAAACTACTGCATCATCAGTTTGAATTTCTTCAACACCATAAGCAATTAGTTTTGCACACTTTGCCAAATCAAGTTTCTCACCAGCTTTTACTTTAGCAAACATTTGTGTTGCTATAACATTGTAGTTGGATCCAGTGTCTACTTTAAGCTCTACAGGTTTCCCATTAATTTATACTGTACAAAATATTTCACTCTTTTTTGCCAACTCTTTCATCGATGACAGAGACACCATCAACATAGAAAGTGTGCTCAGAGCTCTCTGTCTAATCTACTTGCTTCTTTGGATGCTCTCTTTTAATAAAAGTAAACGTCACTTTAGACTTGCAAAGTCTTTTGAAAGGATTCCACTTTTTACATCTGTGACACTGCTAACCAAAAGCTAAGCACTTCTCTTGTTCAGGCTCATGACTGCCTCCACAATTATGACAGTTAACAATGAGGTTGTTTGGCACACCCTTTGGTTTATATTTCTTTTTCATCTTAGCTTTATGTTCTACACTATGAACATTCACACTGACAGATACTGCATGCATGCTTTTCTCATTCGTAAGCATATTCATATGCTTTTCTGTTAGCTCATGTTCTTGACAAATCTCAATGGCTTTGCTCAACATTACATCACTGTCTTGAAGCTAAATCTTTCTCACTGCATCATTATTAACACCACATACAAGCCTGTATTTTATCAACTCATCTCTCAGATCACCAAAGCTGCAAGTTTTTGCTTTATTTCTCATCTGCTGACTTTACTGCCTACAAGTGCAAATCATGTGATAACAAAATATCTTTCACCTTCATACCCTATGACTGTCCTAATGAGTGCCACGTACAGTGGAATGATTATATCTGTAAACAGGGATTTGATACCTCTAAATATAAAATGTACAATAAAAAGACATTTATTTCTGCAAAAGCTGGTGTTTTATTAACATACTAAGAGAAGTATGAAATCCACTCACACACAGATACACACACATTACCATGCACACACGTGCGCGCACACATTCTACATCTGGATGTCCCTCCTGCACCATTTTACCTTAAGTGTCACTGGCACTATCCTATCTTGCATTCCTGGGGAATGTTTGGTATGGTATGCACTTGCAACAATCACACTGAGCAACTAACAGATGTGTAAATTAGCTGATAATTAGGCTTTTTCTTATTGTGAATAATGTGAATATGAATCACTGGTTTTCATGATTGCTTTAAAGGGCCCCGTTGCCACAGCCTTACTGCTCACAGCTAGGCCCTTTCTGAAATCTACCCTTATTCATAGCCTTACTGCTCACAGCTAGGCCCTTTCTGAATCCTACCCTTATTCACAGCCTTACTGCTAACAGCTGGGCCCTTTCGGAATCCTACCCTCATTTACAGCCTTACTGCTCATAGCTGGGTCCTTTCTGAATCCTGTCTTTATTTGCAGCCTTACTACTTACAGCTGGGACCTTTCTGAATCCTACCCTTATACACAGCCTTACTACTTACAGCTGGGCCCTTTCTGAATCCTAACCTAATTCATAGCCTTACTGCTCACAATTGGGCCCTTTCTGAATCCTACCCTTATTCATAGCCTTACTGCTCACAGCTGGGCCCTTTCTGAATCCTACCCTTATTCATAGCCTTACTGCTCACATCTGGGCCCTTTCTGAATCATATCCATATTCCCAGCCTTACTGCTAACAGCTGGGCCCTTTCTGAATTCTACCCTTATTCACAGCCTTACTGCTAACAGCTGGGCCCTTTCTGAATCCTACCTTTATTCACAGCCTTACTGCTAACAGCTGGGCCCTTTCTGAATCCTACCCTTATTCATACCCTTACTGCTCACAGTTGGGCCCTTTCTGAATCCTACCCTTATTCATAGCCTTACTGCTCACAGCTGGGCCCTTTCTGAATCCTACCCTTATTCATAGACTTACGGCTCACAGCTGGGCCCTTTCTGAATCCTACCCTTATTCACAGCCTTACTGCTCACAGCTGGGCCCTTTCTGAATCATACCCTTATTCACAGCCTTACTGCTCACAGCTGGGCCCTTTCTGAATCCTATATTTATTCCCAGCCTTACTGCTCACAGCTGGACCCTTTCTGAATCCTACCCTTATTCATAGCCTTACTGCTAACAGCTGGGCCTTTTCTGAATCCTATCGTTATTCCTAGTCTTATTGCTAACTGCTGGGCCCTTTTCTGAATCCTACCCTTATTCACAGCCTTACTGCTCACAGCTGGGCCCTTTCTGAATCCTACCCTTATTCACAGCCTTACTGCTCACAGCTGGGCCCTTTCTGAATCCTACCCTTATTCATAGCCTTACTGATAACAGCTGGGCCTTTTCTGAATCCTATCGTTATTCCTAGTCTTATTGCTAACTGCTGGGCCCTTTTCTGAATCCTACCCTTATTCACAGCCTTACTGCTCACAGCTGGGCCCTTTCTGAATCCTACCCTTATTCACAGCCTTACTGCTCACAGCTGGGCCCTTTCTGAATCCTACTCTTATTCACAGCCTTACTGCTCACAGCTGGGCCCTTTCTGAATCCTACCCTTATTCACAGCCTTACTGCTCACAGCTGGGCCCTTCCTGAATCCTACCCTTATTCTCACACTCTGTCTCTATCTCTCTCATTCTGTTTTCCTCCTTTTTTACTTTACTGCGTTCTTCTATAATCTAGTACTGAATTCATGTCTCACCTTTCCTTAATCTGCTTTCTGGACATTTTCCACTTCCACTGCTTTTTAAGATGTAAACTTTTAATTTAGTAATCATCATTTGATATTTTTATACTTTATTTAGTACTTACTTCTGTTCGGAGTCTGCATGTCCTCCCTGTGGTCACGTGGGTTTCCTCTGGGTGCTCTGGTTTCCTCCCACATCCCAAAGACATGCTGTAGGTGGACTGGACACTCTAAATTGGCCCTAGGTGTGCGTGTGTGTGCCTTCTGTGGAAGGTTGGGTGCCGGGCTGGCAACTCGACACTGTAAAACTCCACTGTCAATCATGAGCGGACAGGTGATCTGCTGTGGCGACCTCTAACTGGGAAAAAGCTGAAAGAAGAAGAAGAAGAAGATACTTTATTTAGTACTTAATTGCCTGACTCAGAACAACATTTGTTAACCTCTTTCCCTCATTTTAAAACTGCCCAGGGAATGCAGACCACCCTATGATTGAAACCAGTGGCTTTAAGCTGGAGAAATACCAAATATAACACAGTGTTGTGGTTCCCACCACTAAAGTATGTGAAGTGCTATATTAGTATATGATACCCTGTGTGTCACTTGTGTATATAGTAGACATACCCGCTTTCTGAGGAAGACTAAAAATTGCTTAGACAAGGTGTCAGTAATGGAAGTATATAATGTTGGTTTTTAGATAATCCTTCTTAGAGAGAATTCAAGGAAATCTGAAAGAGCTTGAGACAAAATAAAAAATTATTTCCGGACTTAAAGACAAAAAAGTTTTTCTGTGATTCTGTAACTATAGTAAACTACTTGTTACAGCTGTAACAAGTATCTTGCTACAGTTAGCGCCACTCTGCTTTGAGCAGTACTAATCTACCAGACACTGAGCACTGAAGTACTTCAGCTTTGAATGCAGATGCAGTATTAGCATTCATTTCTGAATGCTGCTACTGCTGTACCTGACAGACTTTTCATTTCATTAACAAGAACAAAGTACATCAGTAACATTTTCACTGAATATTAACTTTTACCATGCCACTATTACCAAATGTATTTTTCTGATGGAGAAAGTGTATGATGTGTTCAGATCAATGTCAAATGAAAAGCACATGTTGTGCTCAGATCAGTGCCAAATGAATATTAAAAAAACTACTTCTGCTATTTTCCATATCCAGCTTTTTTAATGGACTGTGCTACCAAAAGAGAATTTATTTATTTATGTATTTATTATTTATCGACATTTGTTTACTGGGAAAGTCTACTGGGCCAGGCTAGCCTATTTTTAGTGGACGCTCGGGGAGAAAAGCTCCAAGGTACATACATAGAATACAAAATGAAATTCAAACATAATTTGCATAAAAAGTATCTTATAATAGTATATACAATTAAAGAAATACATAAACTTATTGGAAAAACAAAAAAAAGAAAAATTATGTATTATGAAGTATGATTCAATGAAGAATCAAACAAAGCATAATACAGTGATGTTTGGCAAAAGAGAATAGCAACCTGTTATACTCAGAAGTAAAGGAGTATATTGATGGAATCTATATTTGATCAAGAAGTAGAGACAAGGAAGTAAAGGTTAGTGTGAAGGCATAGGGGTGTAAGGATTTATAGTGGCATTGAGGTAGAGAAATGAGAAGAGGGGAAGCCAGAGAAAGAGGTGCTTGGGGTTAGTAAAAGTTAAAGGTCAGTCAGGAATACAGGAGATGGTAGTTTGATAAAGTAGAGGGAGAGTGGGAACTAGTGAATAAAAGGTGGGGAAAAGAGGAAGAAGGTAGCTTGGTAAAGTAGAGTGGGAGTGGAAACTAGTATGAGAAGGGTGGGGGGATTAGGAAGGAGTTAAGACATGAGAAGAGGGTGTGCTAGATGAAGTGTTCACCCGGGAGTTTAAAGGTAAGAAAGGAAATTGTGATTAAAAGGAAACACAAATATTTCAGTCAGGAAGGCTGTTTTCTAGTATCAAGCTGCATCTGTCAGTCCTAAAAGTCTGACATCTTTATCATAAAGGATAATGGGTTATATTTTTGGTCTTAAAGAACATCAAAGTGAACCTGGTAAAGTTAAGATGGTTTTCCTTTTCTACTGATAATGCAACCTTACCCTCTGAGTTTCCAATTTAGGATTCTTTTTGCCTCTGACACAAACAGTAAAAGGAATGAATCCATCTTGCTTGCTACTTGTGAGTGTATGGAGTACTGAAGTGGTACAGTCTTGACCGCAAATGCCATATCAGTATTAATTTCTGCATTACCACCTGATCAGCATCCGCAGACATGTCACCTGGCTGTGTGTGTGTGTGTGTGTGTGTGTGTGTGTGTGTGTGTGTGTGTGTGTGTGTGTGTGTGCATTTGTGAGATAGTATATATGGTGTGTGTGTGTGTGTGTGTGTGTGTGTGTGTGTGTGTGTGTGTGTGTGTGTGTGTGTGTGTGTGTGATAGTATATATGAAGTGAGTGCGTGTGTGTGTGTGTATGTGTGTGTGTGTGCATTTGTGAGATAGTATATATGGTGTGTGTGTGTGTGTGTGTGTGTGTGTGTGTGTGAGATAGTATATATGAAGTGAGTGCACTGGGTTTTTAGTGTAGTCAGCAACCTTACAGCATCACAAAACTAGAAAATGCAGCACTGACATAAAGTTAACCATCTACTGCTGTAACTCATCTCTGCATAGCTGGCCTTCATTTTCTTACATTTAGTATAATACTTACAAAAACAGAAACATTTAACTTTTGCTGCACTTTAATGCAGATTCAGTTGATATGGTCACTACTTCATTTAATACATTCTTTCACAGAAAAGGATCACAATCTAATGATACTGTTCAGTGTCCACAATGTCCATCTTCATAGCTCAAAGGTTTGCCAGCTTAAAATAATTGTTTATGGATATGATACCTTCTAACAGTGGCAGCTGGTGACTTCAAATCAGAGAGGGGCTGCAGGAGCCAGCTGAATGGGTGGGGTCAAAGGAAAGGGGTGCGGCCAACTAGAAAGGGGAGGAATTATGCTCAAAACCACAAAAACTAACTTTAATTAAATACACTGCCCTGGGTGCCAAACCATCATTATAAGAGTACAATCAAGACAAAATGAAGTGTAGAAGAAAAAAAAATATTTCAATGCACTGGCTGCATGACAGCTTACTTAATATCTAGATGGAAACAAAAAGGTTGTGAGGCATGAAAAAATAAATTACTTTTTAAATACATTACTGGAATGCCAGTAAAAACAAAGTACAAGAAAAACAAGCAGCACTCAACTCAAACCACTTCTCCTTGCACTGCAGTTCTAATTATAATTTACATTCAACTTTATTAAAGTACCAAGTAACATGCTGAAAATAGCAATCTCTGTGATACCCTCACTTGTAAAAATGTTTCTTATCCAAAAAAGACCTGCTGCCTGACAACTATCTACTTGTTTCATGGGGAAAACATGATCAAAGTAAAAAATGAAAAGCAAACAAGAAACAAGCTCAAGATACATTGCTTAAAGGATTACTATACAGGTTATGGACCACACATGATTGGCATTCTGTTTAGTTTACAGGTAAAGCCTGCAGAGATGACTGGAAGTCTCCAACAAGTATAATGAGCTTCTTAAAATAATGTAATCCTGTCCTTTATTACAAATACTGTCATATGCATTTCAATACCCAAGGCTTATACATTATTTAGTTATGTAAGTATTCTCTGCATGGCAACAACAGAAAGGCTTTCAATGCTGGCAATTCTTTAACAGTATGCTTATTAACGTTTACTTGCAGCTTACGATCTCAGACAAGCTTACCTGATTGTCATTAAAGCATTGCTACTTAAACACAGAGCAACAGACACTTTCTAAATAATAATAAGCATAAATCAACAGTACAAAAATATGACAGAAACCAGACCATTCTGCAAAATCAAGGACAGATGAAAAGCCACTGTAGTACTTGTGTCTACCTTGGATGGGGGGATACTCTGCACATTTACACTGCATAACTGCTCCTTGCCTTGCTTGGACACATCCAGAGTCACTACATGGGGGAGTGGGGTGCAACAAGTATGTCACAATTTGAAATGTCTCTGGCTGACTGTGATGGCCCTGACACATTTGTCATACCTCTCAACCTCAGACCAAGAAATCTGGACAAAGCCATACATAGAAGTGGGACAAAGGCCCAAAAATAAGGAAAATGTTTAAATATCACTCTTATAAACTTAGAAAGATAATAGAATAGTAGTAGGTCTAGCATGAGTATGAATTTTCTGAAGGGTATGAAATCTGAACTCAAATGTCTGCCATTATTTTCTAACTTCAGTCTTTAATGATTTGCCACTAATTTGCCAAAATAACACAATTTTATGAAAAATGGACCAAAATGTGATGCAAAAAAATAAAGTAGCCACACAATACAGCTGGGAACGTGTCAAAGAAGGGACACTTTTTAATATTAGTACTGCTAACTTGAGCAGCTGACAAAATAAAAGAATCTACATGCATTTCTGAAATAAAAGTAATCTATAACTCTGATTATTACAGTTATTTCTTAATTGTAAACCCTCCACATTTTCTTCCAAAATTGCTATTTTGAGGAGGGATTATTAGGGGAAGAGCAACATTTTGAGACAAAATCAAGGACAGTTGAGAGATTTGGCTATGCCTAATTCTATAAAACCATTTATTTGCATGTACCTCTCAACCTGTTAATGCAATAAATCTGGACAAGGCCAAATATATTGGGGGAACATATAAACAGTACCAAAAATTGCTCTTGTATAAACTGAGACAGTTGATAGTATAACAGGTCTTATTTTAGCATGTATTTTTCTGAAGGTTATGAAGTCTGCAACCCAGTGTCTGTCATTATTTCATGACATAATTCCTAAATGATTTGCCAGAAAACCACAAATTTTATGGGGAACAAACCAAAAATAAGAAGCAAAAACCAATTCATTCTGTGAAAATCTGGACAGTTGGGAGTTGTAGTTCAGCCGGGGCTGTCTAAGTTTGCCGCCCTTACCCTCACAAAATCATGGTCGAATGGAGCGCCCCCCCCCCCCCCCGTAGCCATTCCAATGAACCATTACTTGTCTATCTCATGCCATTTACCATAAACACTAATGTGCATATTGCTTTACTTCTATGATGATTTGGACTTCATTTGAAAGTTTTATTTTGCATTTTACAGCACAAACACTAAGACCTCTGCTAAACAAAGCAATGCAGTCTCACAATGAAAACAGACAGCATTAAAACTTCTCTGCCCTTGAAGCTCACATTTATTGAAACAGCATTGTAACCTACATTCAAAGAAAATACATTTTGCCAGTGGCAGGTAAAGATTAACTCTGAGCTGTTTTCAAATCATAGGCCCCTTGCACATGAAACATACATGTGCTCTTTGATACACCTTCCTGATTGTACTAAATTATATTCCTTGTACAATAAAGTACAGTTGTTAGAGGGCATTTTAAATTTACTGTTTTGAACATTTTTCCAGTAAACAATGAAACAAAACACATGCACCAATAATGACAAAACTGCCCTATTCAGAACATTTTCCAGTACACAATGAAACAAAATGCATGCACCATTAATGACAAAACTGCTCAGTTCAGAACATTTCCATCATAAAAGTCTACTCAAACTTCTACACTCCACCATTATCAGTAAATATGCTCTGAAGAAGTAAAAGTCATCTAAATAATTGCACATTAAAGAAATCTGTAACTAATGAAGAGGTTGCTGCTAGCAAACGACTTTATATTTTATCGTTTCATCTACAAAAAGAGTGCCTGTTGCCCTTGAGGAATAAATTGCCTATGTTGCATTAAAAAAACGATAAGCTGGTAATGGATGGCAAACTGATAACAGGTTCATAGTTACTAGGTATATTCGCCAAAGAGGACTGCAGCATCCACCCCCTTTATAACACAGGACAGTATCAGCAATGCATTTACCTACTCTGGGAGTAGAACCCACTGCCTGCTGCATCAAAACCAAGTATACTACCTGTTGTGCTATTGACAATGCAAGCAGACTCAACATAAGCAGCGGTAAACTTTTGTTCCCCTGCAGCTCTCAGCTTCTTTTAAAATCTACTTGACACTCAGCTGTATGTCTGAACTTTGCAGCACAAGAAATCTGGAAAAAGCCAAAATTTATTGGGGGGGGGGCAAAAGCCCAAAAAACAGGGACACATTTTAAACATTGCATGTATAATGTTGAAAAGTTGCTAGAAAAAATGCTGTGGTACCACCATACATTTCATTGCCAAGTATTAAACCCAGGACCTTCTGCAAAACAGTCAGAGCAACATACCACAACACAAAATCATCTGTTTTATGAAAGAGAGGAAGACTGAAACTTAAATGGTTACCATTTAGTGAATTTGGTTCTCACCATAGCTGTCAACCTCTTAGTACAAAACACCTGAACAAAACCAATAATGGGGGAATACAGCCCCCAAACATATTCAGTGAATTCAGTTCTCACCATAGCTCTCAACCTTAGCACAAAAAACCTGGAAGAAGCCAATAATGGGGGAATACAGTCCCATAAACAGAGTGTTATTTTGAGGGATGTCAAAAATAGCTGTGAAACTAGCTATTTAAATAGAATAATAGCCAGCAGTTTTGGCACAGCTAAGTAGCTTTTAAATAAAACATCTGTTAAATGCAATGCAAAATGCCACAACTCCAGTCTGCCCCCCCCCGCCCCATTTCACATTGCAATTAGAAAACTACTGCTTAGGTAAGTAACAGCAATGCTGATTATCAATTATACTATGTGGGATAAAATAAAGTAATCTGATAAGTACTACAATGATAAATGGTGCTTTCTGTAAACATTTTAATACACACACACACACACACACACACACACACACACACACACACACACACACACACACACACACACACACACACACACACACACACACACACACACACACACACACACACACACACACAGAGTCAAAATGCTCATGCAGATCTGCAATCAGCTATAACTATTCACTGATTATTAGCAAATTATTTTCTAAATGCAAAATACATTTTATTTTTTATATTTTCTACAGTGGGGTTGATTTATTTTATTCTTTTTACAGGTGGGGGCCTGCAGTCCTATAGCATGAGCCGCCCCTGCCTTCTAATGAGCTATATCTTATAGTCCTGGATTTGATTCTATCAGACTCTAACTGAAAATTGTACAACTTTGAGTACAGCACGTAACAAAACTGCAATCCAGTGATGGCTCTAAAAGGATACTTTTCTGCCTTGTGGATTTTTCCATTTAACAAATACAAACTTATATACAAACTTATCAGACTAAAAAAAAAACTTTTTTCCCGGAAATGTAGTACAGTCAATGTATTCCAAATTCCCCACTAACATTCCACTTTTTTCACACAGGAACTGTCCTGTCCCATTTTCACATATATTTCATAGAGTAAGCAGAGTATTTTTTAATTTTTTTTTATTAGGACAGAGATGGAACTTTTTTTTTCCTCAGCACTTTACTGTGATCTAAACTAATTCTTATGTCTTTATTATATATTTACCTTTCTACAATTTGCTATAGTACGGTCATTTCTTAACATGGTCAACTACTGGCTGATCATTGAGTATAATGACTCGATTGGCATACACCTGTCCAAAAACTTGTCACAACTGGAATGGCTATAACCTTTTACACTAAAAATCAAGGGCCTAAATCATAAAAATGATACAGACCATCTCAAAGTTTTCTCTGTCAGAAACAATACTCAAGGGACATAAATCTTTTTTGCAAGATTAATAGAACATGCTGGAGGGAAAAGAATGTATCACAGAGAATATTACTGCTATGGAACCAACTTACAGTGCACATAAAGCAGAATTGAAATGCAATTTGGGCAAATTATTGGCTAACTATAAATGCATTCCTGTTCTAGCACCGCTGGTCCTTATAGATAGGGGAAGCATGTAAATACCCCAAAGTATAGTTCAGCCCATTCCTCATATTATTAAATATGTTTCTTTCAGCTTTTCCCGGTTAGAGGTCACCACAGCGGAACTCCAGTCCGCTAATGATTGGCAGTATATTTTGACGTGCTGGCTTGCCGGGCTTAACGCACAACCTTCAACGAAGGAACGCCCATTCACGCATGTCGCCACACTGAAAACGCTCTAACTGAGAATCGAACGGGCAATGTCTAACTGTGAGGCAACAACACTACCACAGCACCACCACCGCAGTTTTTTATATTCATATTATTAAATATAATGACTAATAATTACCACGGAAATGCTAGACTAGCTTTCTAACAATAGTCACAGATCAATAGCTTTGTAAGTACCTATGAACCTTTCAACATGAAGACTGTATTATAATCATAAGCACAAAGGCAAAGTAAATGAACAATTTATTATTTATTGTATTTTATTTTATTAAAATTTGTTAACTGGTTAAGGACCCTTTTCAGTCACCACCCATGGCAGAGATAGTGCAGAATACAATGATGACTAAATTATATAATATTCAGTATGATATACGAGGCAGAATTAAAAAAAAGCATAAATGAAGCAGGCTTTTACAATTTACAGACTTGAAAAATCACACACATACACACACACACACACACACACACACACACACACACACACACACACACACACACACACACACACACACACACACATTCATATATGGTTCTACTTTCCAATCTTGAACTACTGTAATATCAAATTTCAGTATCTTGAGATGACAATCATGAGCATTCACCACAATGAAACACTGAAAAAATGAATGTCACTATAGTGAAATTTCATACTACCGAATTTTCAGACAGAAATGTTCTGTTTTCACTTGTACCCTCCAACATACAAATAAAACACAAACACAACCATCCTTCCTACACCATTAAAACCCAAAACAAAACACACAAACTCACACACACACACACACACACACACACACACACACACACACACACACACCAACAAAAACCTTAGAAATCTACAGCTAAGCAGGGGGGCAAGCCCCCCCATCAACCTCATGTGGGGGACTGTGTCCCCACACCGCCTGCTAATTATATATATAAACTCCAAGGTTGCACTACCATGAAAGAAAATCAAAAAACTTACCATAACACACCCTACACTTACATTGCTTACATTCATACCCAAACCTGTGAGAAAGATACATACTAGACATCTACAAAAATCTCCACTTTTAAAACTAACACACATAAACTTTCAACTACCTACCCCAACCTAATCCTAACATTATCCAACAAATTAAAACATAAAACATTTGTACACTAAACACTTAAACACTGCCCACCTACCTGAATGCTCCACACATAACCGTACATCACCCACCATATCTACACCCCAGAAACCACTATGCTTTAAAGGGACAGCATAAAATTTACAGAAAAGCAGACCACAAGTACTACATCATCAATTTATTTATTTTTTATTTTTTATTTTACATTTGTTGACCGGGCTAGTAGTCGGGTCAGTAGAGGCCCGGGAGAAAAAGCTCTAGCAGTAAACAAAAAAAAAATATAAAAAACACAACTGTGAATGAAAAAAAAAAGTAAGTAAAAAGGTAGCCTTTTAAAAAAAAAAACGAAAAAAAAAATAACATTATATATGATCATCATATCATAGTAGTAGTCTAAAGAAACTTGAATATACAAAACACAGCGATAGAGAATGAAATGAGACAAAGAATATATATTTATTCATAGGCAGCCTACTTCACTGAAAGTTCATTTAACTGAAAGCTCATTTTCTGAATCTTACTGTTGGTGAATTTGGATGATAAGCCCCCTTACCTGGGTGGTGGAGGGATTTTACTTTTGTGTTATTTTATGTGTTATTTTTAATGGATACACAAGTATATCATAGTGTATACACTGTGATTATGTGGGGGACTGATCAACATTCTAAGATTCATTATTTTGAAGTTCCAAACAACTGAATTTTCATGATTGTCATCTTGAGATACTGAAATTCGATATTTCAGTATTTCAAGATATCTACCTATATATATAAATATATATATATATATATATATATATATATATATATATATATATATATATATATATCTTTTGGTAGAATTACATTTAGTCAAAAATTATTTCAAGCAGCCCACTTCACCGAAAATACATTTCACTGAAAATCCATTTGGTCAAATTCCACCTGGTCGAAAATGGAATATAGCCCCTGCCCCAATGCAGTGCAACTCTGTAGTGAGAATATAAAGTTGGGGGGTGTGGGGAGCTCAGCCCCCCACATAATCACAGTGTATACACTATGATATACTTGTGTATCCATTAAAAATACATTGAAACATATAACATCAGTAAAAACTAGTCCCCACACCCCCTGTGGGGCAGGGGCTATATTCCATTTTCAACCAAATGGAATTCAACCAAATGAGCTTTCAGTTAAATGAACTTTCAGTGAAGTAGGCTGCCTGAAATCATTTTCGACTAAATGTAAATCCACCAAAAGCAGTAAACCTATATATATATATATATATATATATATATATATATATATATGTGTGTGTGTGTGTGTGTGTGTGTGTGTGTGTGTGTGTACAGAAATTGTTTTCCCCCAGCTTCCCAGTATTGTGGTGGTGTTGTGTTTTTAAACTCAACTGTCTTTCTAGTTGCCTTTCCCTTATATTAATTTGACCACATATCTCCTTCCTTCTTGTATTTCATTGGATATTATGAGCACAAAATTATCATTCTGTAAAATCACCCCGCTTCAACTGTTTAAATTTATTGGCCATCCCACTGTATTCCACAAAACCTTAATACAATGCGTCCACCCCCTTCCAATCTATCTTGCACTTCTAAAATTAGTAGCTCTCCACTTAGATAGCTAAAGCTTAAATGACCCCATCTTTCATATCTAACTGCTTAGTGCACACTGCAGATTATGATATTAACCCATTTTTTTCCATCATACTTATAATATTCTGCCTCTCAGTAGTCAGTTTGGTATCATTGCTTCGGTTTTGCTCCTGGTGAGAGAAGGAGCCTAGGGAGACTTCCTGGAGACTGCTGGTCACCAGTAAGCCTAATAACTGCTTCATAGGTGCCAACTTGGAATATTTTCTTAAATTTTCTCTTGGTAAGAAAAGGAACAGAGTGCATTTATTCCTGACCATTTCTGGTTGGGCAGTGAGTATCTGTGTTTGACCTTCCTGATTGTTCTGGCTCCTATTTGAGGCATCTACCCGGAAGAGGTTACAAAAGCCTATAGACCCTTGCATCATCTGGGACAACACTGTGGATCACCAAACTGCCCGTGGCCTGCTTCTCTTCTTGGTATTGGTGTTACTGTTTTGCTTCTGGAGAGAGAACAGGCAAAGGAGCATTGTATCCCAGTAGTGTAAAGCTGTAGTGAGACCAGCATTAGTAGTAGCCAGGCAATGGCCACTCCCCTCAATTCATCATTCTTGACAAACTAATTATTTCTTTCCAGTATATACTGTTTGATTTTTATCTAACTTTAGAATATCTGCCTAATACTTCATCCGTAAATCATCAAGGTCTACTTATTAGTGTCCCCTCAACTGTTTGGCAGTGCCCACTAAGACAAAGACACTTTGAGATGATATTTTTCCTGTAAAATAACTATTGAATTTTCACCAGTACCTAACTGCACACAGGACAACTAGTTTGCAGTAACAAGCACTGCCCACAATGTTAAAAACCAGATACTTCTGGCATTACTTTATATTCTTACTCCAACTGTTTAATCAATAAATAATGGTCTGTTGGCATGGATATGAACTTTCCCACTATCTACATTACCAACTTGGTGGATATAGGGATCCTGTGGCAATGTAGAAATCGCCTCATGTTTACTGACAACCAGTTAATTCTGAAACTGATATGGTATGTAAAAGATGTAGTTACACAGTGTCACTGGAGGCAAAGCTCTCACATAAAAGTACTCCTAATGTCGATAAGGTTGTCAGTAGTACACATGCTGCACCCATCACGCACAGCTCAGAGCAGACATGTCAAACCACATATGCTGCGGCACTTAACTGTAACCTTCCTAAACCACAAAGACCTCCTAGATGAAGTACACATAACAAATACTCCTGCCAGCCCCAAATGCACTCTTTCAAATCAGGTCATGCAGTCACATCTCATGGAACCTCTATTTCTAAGCCCATAAGGTAAGCCACAACACAATCTAATATTCTGGTCATTGGAGACTCTTTTGTGAGACACACTGATGTCCATCTCACCAGGCTGAGTAAGGAGAAATCAAAGTCAGTTGCTTATCATGGGCTAGGATCCACCACATTGTGCACAAACTCAGGTCACTGGATCACAAGTACATGGTATGACGCAGTCATAGTCCATGTGGATGTAAATGACCAGGAATATACCTCCCAGGATTATATGAAGAGAGACATTATGGTGCTCCTAAAATATGGGTCCTAGGCTGTTATTAGCCTAGAATTGAGCAGCATTTTACCTTCCCCAAGGATGATGACACAATAAGAACAAAAGATGGATGACTTTAATAATTGGCTTAGTTTCTGATGTCATTCTAAGTGGGTGGAATACTTGTCAGCATGGAAGGAGATGGTCAACAGGCTATTTTGATTTGCCAGGGATGGTCTGCACCTCTCCTCTCAAGGCCTTTGAATATTAGCTAAAACATGTCCTCCCCATAGTGCCTTTTTTAGGCACTGTCAAACTGAAAGTACTTCCAACGTAGCAAATCAAAACCATGAAAATCTAAATGTGTTACTGCTCAATGCTATGAGTCTAAACAAAAAACTTCACTCCCTAGGTCTATCTTCACCCTAAAGAATGATGAGGTCTGTGTGGTCACTGAGACATGGTTTAAAGCTGTGGAGAGCATAGCAACAGTTTCAGGTTATAATGCTTTCCACACATTTAGACCAGCTACTGCACAGACAGGGACTAAAGCTGGAGGTGTCTCAATTTACATCAAAAATAAATATACCTCAAACTGGTCAAACATGAAAAAGCACTTGAGCTTCTCCAAGTTCAAATCACCATAAGCAAAATCCAGTACACTTCCTTGCAAGCTATAGGTCCTGCTCTGTGACCCAGGAAAACCAAACCATGTATTGGAAACACTCACAATCCACCCCGGCACCATATTCATGGGCAATTTTAATTACCCTACTGTTACCTGGGAATCATATATGACAACAAACGCTGACCAGGAGTACAACGATACTGGATCTGGTCTTCACTAATACTGGAGAGTGCTGCATATCTCCTAGTGTAATGTCTTCTCTGATAAGGTCAGACCAAAAAATGGTCTCCTTTGAAGTAAAAGTAAAACCTGGAACCCCAGCTATCCCTGGAATATTCAGAAAATACTCTAAGGCTAATTTCTTACTATTAAGTGATAACCTACCAAAATTTCAAGGCCCCATAAACCTTGAGAACACTGCTGCTTATGCAGAAATGTTCACAGAAACACAATAAAAGCATGTTAATAGCCACATAGAGGTCGCTGTTCCCATCAGGAAGAAGTACAAAACTAACTCAAAAAACAAGTCACCCTGGTGGAATCACAAAAT